>NC_091996.1:86579713-86684713 GCF_044704955.1 Pristiophorus japonicus | reverse complement strand
CCTCCCTTCCCTCCTCCAGTGATGGGAGTAAGGGTCGGATCCGGCTGTGCCGCCGCCCGTAGCCGAATAGCCCGCTGTCACGCGCTCTCTCAGCTCACACAAACCGCATGGGGGAGATGGGGGGGGCTGCCCTGGGGAACCCTGTCACTCCCCCAGCGAAGAGATGGCGAGAGAATCTGTTTCGCCAGGAAAGTTCTATATACATGCACACTTTCAAAGCAATATACCGATCACCCCTGGCATTGCTCATAGATAGAGTGTACAAAGTTGATCAATCCTGTGTGACAGCAAGTGCGATACTTACAGGAAGTGTACCACAAGCAAGAGATTATATATATATATATATATATATATATCACACACACACCGACTAAAAATAATTTTTATATAATCCAATTTAAATTTTAGTGTGATATTTTCCAGTTCCCCCACTCCCTCCCAGCCCCCTACATCCTCTCCTCTGGGCCTAGACTCACTGGGGGTAGTTTCCAGTCTCCTCCGACCTGAAAACTCCTCCTGTCCGACATGGCTATTCGACTGCTGAGAACCTCACAACCGGGACCCAAACCGAACAGCCACATGTTTACACACCCACTCTCCGGCGAAGGGGCTAGATGGTGCTCAAGACCAGGAGCCCCGAGCTGATTCTACATGCCCCCGCCCCCACCTCACCCCACCGACAGCCCCCCTCCCTACCCCCAGGGCCAGACAGCTCTAATGCAGAGCCCCCTCCTGCCGAGATCGGGAACTAGAACATGGGACCTTCCAGCCTGTACAATCCCAGCATCAAACTTCCGTGTGATATATTAATTTGATCATTCTAATACATGCAGATACATAGAACAAGCAACAATTCATTTTTTTTTAAAAAGAAAGTAAATGCGAAGCAGTACAAGATTTAAAAGCAGAGAGTCTGTGGGTGTTTTCGGGAATAATCCCAGTCCTGGACTTGAGCGCATACAGCTAACCATACCGCACAGGAGGCGGCCATTTGGCACATCGTGCCAGTGCCCGCCACCATTGAAAGAGCAACCCAACTGGTCCCACTCTGCCCCCTGCTGTCTCCCCACAGTCCTGCAGGCCAACACTCCCAGTGCAGTTCCGAGGGAGCGCTGCACTGCCGGAGGTGCCGTCTTTCGGATTAAATCTGCCCTCTCGGGTGGGAGGTAAAAAGATCCCACGGCAAAAATAAAAGCACTGGGGAGGGGCGGAGCATTCTCCCAGTGTCCTGGGCCAACATCCAATCCCCACCACTAAACAAACACACCAAAAAGAAACGATTAACTGAGCCATTTGGTTTTTGTACCCCACCATACACACACACACACACAGTAAAAATCTGGAACTCTCTCCCCCAATAGGCTGGGGATACGGATGGGGGTGGGAACAATCAGAGTGAAGATTGATAAATTTTTGTCGGGTCATGCGTTCATTCCCCCGCCAATCCGCTCGAAGAAACAGCGCATTTGAATGGTACATTTAAAAGGGACCACGCACCCAAGATAAAAATTGAGAGGGGGAACGTTCATCGAGGGAATAGGGAGAATACAAGAACATAAGAAATAGGAGCAGGAGTCGGCCATTCGGCCCCTCGAGCCTGCTCCGCCATTCAATACGATCGCGGCTGATCTGATCATGGACTCAGCTCCACTTCCCTGCCCGCTCCCCATAACCCTCGACTCCCTTATTGCTCAAAAATCTGTCTATCTCCACCTTTGAATATATTCAATGACCCAGCCCCCAAGGCTCTAAAGATTCACAGCCCTCTGCGAGAAGAAATTCCTCCGCGTTTACCGGCCGCGGCGGTAGATGGAGCGGCAGTGACAGATCAGCCATGATTCTAACGGCTTGGCATAGCAGGGCTGAACGGCCTCTCCCCACTGTTGGTGGGATCTTGCTGTTTGCAAAGGGGACACCTTTGCCATACATCTTCTCACACACACACACTAAAACAACCAAAAGGCTGTGCTTTTTTGGGGGGGGGGGAAGATGGGGAGGGGGGGGGGGGGAGGTTTGAAGATTGGTACAAGCTTGTCACTGGCACCAGGGGCCAAGAAAGTGACACCAGCAATTGCCACGTGGAGCTCTGGCGCCCTCTGCTGTTACATTTTATATCCGGGAGGAGAGAGAGAGAGAGAGAGAGAGAAAACAGCCCCCACCCCTAAGCAAAAAAAAAATTCTGTAAAATAAACCGCGCCACTCTCAAACCACATGACAAAAAGGGAGGAAAAAAAAGGCAGAAAAAAACTGCGACACTCGTAGGCCTTGAATCATTTCTGCACAAATCCATTTCTCTCTCTTTGCACCCTCCAAAAACAAAAGTGAGGATGCAATTTTAAAGCCCTGATGGAGAGAAATATATTGCAAAAGATTTAAAAAAGGAATATACACACACACACAGGATACATTTAGAACCGATACAGTAGCAACATCAACAGATACATTTTGCCAATTTGTAGCAACGTTCCAGGAATAGAATGTTGCGACTTGAAAGTTACATTGCATTCAATTTATTGTCAATTTCGTTACCTGGTTTGCAACATCGTTCCACGGTGATTGGCCACGCAATCTCAAAAAACTGTTACAGTTTCAACAAGGAACCCCCCCTCCCCTTAAATAAAAAAATTGATACATCCTGAAGCTAGTCCCCTGCTCCTCCTCGCTCACCCACCCTCTGTGACTCAGTGGCAACAAGTCCCTGCTGAACAGGTTGAGAGGTTTAATCCAAAGGGGAGGGGGGGGGGGCTCGAGAATTTATTCCCCCCCCACCACCAACAGCACCTTGGAAAGTTTATCCAAGAGCCAATTGCGCAGTTTCAAACACCCAAACACACTCCTCTCTCTCGCTCTCTCTGTGTGACTCTCTCACAACCAGCCCCTCCTCCTAGCCTCTCTGTACTGCAGTCGACACTGCTTCTCAGCAACAAGCTCTTTGCACACGATTTAAAGCGACAATGCCCCCCCCTTTCGCTGATCGATTCCGAATTAAAATCAACAAGCAACTTCACTTGCAAGACACAAGTGCACATCCCAGCCGTCAGCATCCATAAACAAAATAACAGCTACATTTCCACAACGAGTTATGTGATGAGATTTTTAAATACAAATTATTGATTTACCATTGCATTCAATGTATTCTTTTTCAGTTAGCTGGAGATACTGGAGTAGCCAGGTTGTTCTCCTGGGAGGGTCAGCGAATCTTCAGGGGAGATTTGATGGCGGTGTTCAGAATGATCATCGAATGGTTAAGAACATAAGAAATAGGAGCAGGAGTCGGCCATTCGGCCCCTCGAGCCTGCTCCGCCATTCAATACGATCATGGCTGATCTGATCATGGACTCGGCTCCACTTCCCCGCCCGTTCCCCATAACCCTTCACTCCCTTATCGCTCAAAAATCTGTCTATCTCCACCTTAAATATATTCAATGACCCAGCCTCCACAGCTCTCTGGGGCAGAGAATTCCACAGATTTACAACCCTCTGAGAGAAAAAATTCCTCCTCATCTCAGTTTCAAATGGGTGGCCCCTTATTCTGAGACTATGTCCCCTAGTTTTAGTTTCCCCAATCAGTGGAAACATCCTCTCTGCATCCACCTTGTCGAGCCCCCTCAGCATTTTATAAGAATCAATATCACCTCTCATTCTTCTGAATTCCAATGTGTATAGGCTCAACCTTTCCTCAATAAGACAACCCCCTCATCTCCGGAATGAACCTAGTGAACCTTCTCTGAACTGCCTCCAATGCAAGTATATCCTTCCTTAAATACGGAGACCAAAACTGCATGCAGTACTCCAGGTGTGGCCTCACCAATACCCTGTACAGTTGTAGCAGAACTTCTCTGCTTTTATACTCTATCCCCCTTGCAATAAAGGCCAACATTCCATTGGCCTTCCTGATCACTTGCTGTACCTGCGTACTAACTTTTTGTGTTTCATGCACAAGGACCCCCAGGCCCCTCTGTACTGCAGCACTTTGCAATTTTTCTCCATTTAAATTATAATTTGCTTTTCTATTTTTTCTGCCAAAGTGGATAACCTCACATTTTCTCACATTATACTCCATCTCCCAAATTTTTGCCCACTCACTTAGCTTGTCTATATCCCGACACAGCACAGAAGGAGGCCATTCGGCCCATCGAGCCCGTGCCGGCTCTCTGCAAGAGCACCTCAGCCAGTCCCACTCCCCCCGCCCTTTCCCCGTAGCCCTGCTAATTATTTCCTTCAGGTATTTATCCAACTCCCTTTTGAAAGCCGCGAATGAGTCTGCCTCCACCGCCCTCTCAGGCAGCGCATTCCGGATCCTAACCACTTGCTGCGTTAAAAGGTTTATCCTCATGTCGCCTTTGGTTCTTCTGCCAATCGCCTTAAATCCGTGTCCTCTGGTTCCCGACCCTTCCACCAATGGGAACAGTCTCTCTCGGTCTACTCTGTCCAGACCCCTCATGATTTTGAACACCTCGATCAAATCTCCTCTCAACCTTCTCTGGTCCGAGGAGAACAACCCCAGCTTCTCCAGTCTATCCCCGTAACTGAAGTCACTCATCCCTGGAACCATCATCGTAAATCTCCTCCGCACCCTCTCTAAGGCCTTCACATCCTGCCTAAAGTGTGGTGCCCAGAATTGGACACAATACTCCAGTTGGGGCCGAACCAGTGTTTTATACAGGTTCATCATCACTTCCACACTTTTGTACTCCACGCCTCTATTTAACTAATAATGCCACTTCTAAATTCTTCTGTTATACAATCTTAGAATTCTCTCCCCATTTCTGTTTTTAACCTGTCAGTTATTAAACCATAACTGAATATTTTGGTCATATTTTGGTCGGAAGAATGAGGAGAAACAGATATATAGAAACATAGAAAATAGGTGCAGGAGTAGGCCATTCGGCCCTTCGAGCCTGCACCACCATTCAATATGATCGTGGCTGATCAGTCACCTCAGTACCCCTTTCCTGCTTTCTCTCCATACCCCTTGATCCCTTTAGCCGTAGGAGACTCCATACACACTGGTCCAATTTTAAAGGGGGTTCTTGTGCACAAACCTTTGAAGGTGGCAGGGCATGTTAACAAAGCAGTTAATAAAATATATGGGATCCCGGGTGTTATAAATAGAGGCACAGAGTACAAGAAGTTATGATGAACCTGTATAAAACACTGGTTCGGCCTCAACTGGAGTATTGTGTCCAATTCTGGGCCCCGCACTTTAGGAAGGATGGGAAGGCCTTAGACACAGTGCGGAGGAGATTGACGAGGATGGTTCCAGGGATGAGGGACTTCGGTTACGGGGATAGACTGGAGAAGCTGGGGTTGTTCTCCTCGGAGCAGAGAAGGTTGAGAGGAGATTTGATCGAGGTGTTCAAAATCATGAGGGGTCTGGCCAGAGTAGACCGAGAGAGACTGTTCCCATTGGTGGAAGGGTCGGGAACCAGAGGACACAGATTTAAGGCGATTGGCAGAAGAACCAAAGGGGACACGAGGATAAACCCTTTTTACGCAGCGAGTGGTTAGGATCTGGAATGCGCTGCCCGAGAGGGTGGTGGAGGCAGACTCAATCGTGGCTTTCAAAAGGGAGTTGGATAAATACCCGAAGGAGAAAATGCAGGGGTGTGAGGAGAGAGCGGGGGAGCGTGGGACTATCTAGATTGATCTTCGAAAGAGCTAGAGCAGGTCGAGGGGGTCATTCAGCCCGACTGCCTGCCTCTCTCCCGCGGTTACGCTCAAGCCAGGGTGTCCCTGGAGATGGAGCACGCGGTGTCCACCGGTACGCTCGTGGCCTTCCGCGAGAGGTGGGCGCCGGAGGGACTGGAGTGCACCATCACCACCGGAGAAATAGAATTCTAATTTAATTCGTTAAGTTTCCTTTTAATTACAGTCTTTACTGGTTGTGCCCCTTTAAGAGGAGAGGGGGGGTTGCTTGCTATCCAGCAGTGCAATGAGAAGCGTGAGTCTGCACAGACTCGATGGGCCAAATGCCCCCTTTCTATGCTATTCTATTCTATGATTCTACGACAGAATCATTTAGAATCACAGAACAGTTACAGCACAGAAGGAGGCCATTCGGCCCGTCGAGCCCATGCCGGCTCTCTGCAAGAGCACCTCAGCCAGTCCCACTCCCCCGCCCTTTCCCCATAGCCCTACTAATTGTTTTCATTCAGGGACTTACACAACTCCCTTTTTGTTATATATGTGGACTTGTATTTACTCTGTACAGCCACCAGAGGGCTCATCCCCTGTAGTCCCAAGGGATCCCTTGGGAGCACAGGTACTTAAGGAGGCTTCACAGGTTGGAGAGGCACTCTGGAGACTTGCAATAAAAGACTAAGGTCACACTTTACTTTGAGCTCACAGTGTTCAGTCTGACTCTTCCTCCATACACAACAACTGGCGACGAGATACAGATAGCGAACCCAAAGACGCAGAGAACAGTGGGCATCCTGGAGACATTTTCGGAGGGAGATGATTGGGAAACTTTTGTGGAGCGACTCGACCAATACGTCGTGGCCAACGAGCTAGATGGGGAAGAGAGCACTGCCAAATGTAGAGCGATCCTCCTCACCGTCTGTGGGGCACCAACGTATGGCCTCCTGAAGAATCTGCTCACACCAGCGAAACCCACGGAGAAATCGTACGACGATTTGTGCACACTGGTCCGAGAGGATTTGAACCCGAAGGAAAGCGTTCTGATGGCGAGGTACCGGTTCTACAACTACAAAAGGTCTGAAGGCCAGGAAGTAGCGAGTTATGTCGCTGAGCTAAGACGCCTTGCAGGACATTGCGAATTTGAAGGACATTTAGAGCACATGATCAGAGACTTTTTCATACTTGGCATTGGCCACGAAACCATACTTCACAAGCTTTTGACTGTAGAGACCTCAACCTTGAGTAAAGCCATAGCGATAACCCAGACGTTCATTGCCACCAGTGACAATACTAAGCAAATCTCTCAGCACACAAGTGCTGCTACAAGTACTGTGAACAAAGTGATGTTGTTTTCGAATCATAACGTACAGGGCAGGTCACACATACCTGCAGCTGCATGTCCGCAGATGTCTCAGAGTCCACCATCAAAGGTGATGAATGCAAGGCCATTAACACCTTGTTGGCGCTGCGGGGGTGATCATCGTTTCCATTCATGCCGATTCAAAAAGTACGTTTGCAAGGGCTGTGGAACAATGGGACACCTCCAACGAGTGTGCAGGTGAGCTGCTAAACCTGTTAAACCTGCAAACCACCATGTTGCAGAGGAGGACAGATCCACGGAGGATCACTACGAATCAGAGCCTCAGACAGAGGAGGCAGAGGTACATGGGGTGCACACATTCACCACGAATTGTCCCCCGATAATGCTGAATGTTGAACTAAATGGACTCCCGGTGTCAATGGAGCTGGACACAGGCGCGAGCCAGTCCATCATGGGCAAAAAGACTTTCGAAAGGTTGTGGTGCAACAAGGCCTCAAGGCCAGTCTTAACTCCAGTTCGCACAAAACCTAAGAACTTACACTAAAGAACTGATTCCTGTAATCAGCAGTGCTACCGTAAAGGTCTCCTACGATGGAGCGGTGCACAAGCTACCACTCTGGGTGGTACCGGGCAATGGTCCCACGCTGCTTGGCAGGAGCTGGCTGGGAAAGATACGCTGGAACTGGGACAACGTCCGAGCGCTATCACCTGCTGACGACACTTTGTGTGCCCAGGTCTTAAACAAATTTCCTTTGCTGTTCAAACCAGGCATCGGGAAATTCCAAGGAGCAAAAGTGCAGATCCACCTAGTTCCGGGGCGCGACCCATCCATCACAAGGCGAGAGCAGTACCGTACATGATGAGAGAAAGGGTAGAGATCGAGCTCGACCGGCTACAAAGAGATGCCATCATTTCACCGATCGACTTCAGCGAGTGGGCCAGTCCTATTGTCCCAGTCCTCAAGGGAGACGGCACCGTCAGAATCTGTGGCGATTACAAAGTAACTATCAATCGTTTCTCCCTGCAGGACCAATACCCACTACCAAAGGCCGACGACCTCTTTGCAATGCTGGCGGGAGGAAAGACATTCACGAAGTTGGATCTGACTTCAGCCTACATGACACAGGAACTGGAAGAATCATCGAAGGCCCTCACCTGCATTAACACGCACAAAGGTCTTTTTGTTTATAACAGATACCCGTTTGGAATCCGATCAGCGGCGGCGATATTCCAGAGAAACGTGGAAAGTTTACTGAAGTCAGTCCCGCACACCGTGGTCATCCAGGACGACATCTTGGTCACAGGTTGGAACACAGCCGAGCACCTGCAGAACCTGGAGGAGGTTCTTAGCCGACTCAACCACGTGGGGCTCTGGTTAAAATGCTCGAAGTGTGTTTTCCTGGCGCCTGAAGTGGAGTTCTTGGGAAGGAGGATTGCGGCGGACGGCATCAGGCCCAGCAACGTGATGGAGGCAATCGAGAGCGCACCGAGGCCACAGAACGTGATGGAGCTGCGGTCGTTTCTGGGACTCTTGAACTACTTTGGTAACTTCTTACCAGGTCTCAGCACCCTGCTAGACCCACTGCATGTCTTACTACGAAAAGGAGGTGAATGGGTTTGGGACAAAAGCCAAGAAAATGCCGAAAAGTAAAAGTGAGAAAATTGTTATGCTCAAACAAATTGCTTATGTTGTATGATCCATGTAAGCGTTTGGTATTAGCATGAGATGTGTCGTCATGTGGCGCGGGTGTGTATTGCAACAAGCTAATGATTTCGGGAAACTGCAACCAGTTGCTTATGCATCCAGGAGTCTGTCTAAGGCTGAGAGAGCCTACAGCATGCTTGAAAAAGAAGCATTAGCGTGTGTCTATGGGGTAAAGAAAATGCATCAATAGCTGTTTGGGCTAAAATTCGAATTGGAAACTGACTATAAGCCACTTATATCTCTGTTTTCCGAGAGTAAAGGGATAAATACCAATGCATCGGCCCACATCCAGAGATGGGCGCTTACATTGTCCGCATACAACTACGCCATCCGCCGCAGGCCAGGTACAGAAAACTGCGCCGATGCTCTCAGTAGACTGTCATTGCCCACCACGGGGGTGGAAATGGCGCAGCCCGCAGATCTAGCCATTTGAGAGTGAGCAATCACCCGTCACTGCCCAGCAGATCAAAACCTGGACAAGCCAGGACTCCTTATTATCTCTAGTCAAAAGCTGTGTGCTTCAAGGAGCTGGTTCAGTGTCCCAGTGGAAATGCAGGAAGAGATAAAGCCGTTCCAGCGGCGCAAAGTTGAAATGTCTATACAGGCAGACTGCCTTCTGTGGGACAATTGAGTAGTGGTCCCCAAGAAGGGCAGAGACACCTTCATCAATGACCTCCACAGTACCTACCCAGGCTTCGTAATGATGAAAGCGATAGCCAGCTCCCACGTGTGGTGGCCCGGTATCGATGCGGACTTAGAGTCCTGCGTTCACAGCTGTAATACATGCTCACAGTTAAGCAATGTACCCAGGGAGGCGCCGCTAAGTTTATGGTCTCGGCCCTCCAAACCGTGATCTAGGGTACACATCGACTATGCAGGCCCGTCTTTGGATAAAATGTTCCTTGTGGTTGTGGAAGCGTACTCCAAGTGGATTGAATGTGAGATAATGTCAGCTAGCACGTCCGCTGCCACTACTGAAAGCCTGCGGGCCATGTTTGCCACTCACGGCTTACCCGATGTCCTGGTGAGTGACAACGGGCCATGTTTTACCAGTGCTGAGTTCAAAGAATTCATTACCCGTAACAGGATCAAACATGTCACATCTGCCCCGTTTAAACCAGCGACCAATGGTCAGGCAGAGAGAGCAGTGCAAACCATCAAGCAAGGCTTGAAGAGGGTAACTGAAGGCTCACTGCAGACTCGCCTATCCCGAGTCCTGCTTAGCTACAGCACGAGACCACACTCACTCACTGGGATCCCACCTGCTGAACTGCTCATGAAAAGAGCACTTAAGACAAGGCTCTCGTTAGTTCACCCTGATCTACATGAACAGGTAGAGAGCAGGCGGCTTCAACAAAGTGCATACCATGATAGCGCAAATGTGTCACGTGAGATTGAAGTCAATGATCCTGCATTTGTATTAAATTATGGATAAGGTCCCAAGTGGCTTCCCGGCACTGTCGTGGCCAAAGAGGGGAGCAGGGTGTTTCGGGTCAAACTTTCAAATGGACTCATTCACCGGAAACACTTGGACCAAATCAAACTCAGATTCACGGACTATCCTGAGCAACCCACCTTGGACCCTACCTTTTTTGACCCCCCAACATACGCACCAGTGGCAACCGACACCACGGTTGACCACGAAGCAGAACCCATCATCCACAGCAGCCCAGCAGGGCCCAACACACCAGGTAGCCCAGCAAGGCCAGCTGCACAGCTGCACAGCAGCCCAGCGAGGGCCCAACAAATGATTCAACAACACCAGCTTTCACACCGGGACGATCAACCAGGGCAAGAAGGGCCCGAGATCAACTCACATTGTAAATAGTTACACTATCGACTTTGGGGGGGAGGTGTTGTTATATATGTTGTTGTTGGACTTGCATTTACTCTGTACAGCCACCGGAGGGCTCATTCCCCAGAGTCCCAAGGGATCCCATAATCCCTTGGGAGCACAGGTATTTAAGGAGGTGTCACAGGTTGGAGAGGCACTCTGGAGACCTGCAATAAAAGACTAAGGTCACACTTCACTTTGAGCTCACAGTGTTCAGTCTGACTCTTCCTCCATACACCACAAAAGCCGCGATTGAGTCTGCCTCCAGCATCCTCCCGGGCAGCGCATTCCAGATCCTAACCACTCGCTGCGTAAAAATGTTTTTCCTCGTGTCGCCTTTGGTTCTTCTGCCGATCGTCTTAAATCTGTGTCCTCTGGTTCTCGACCCTTCTGCCAATGGGAACAGTTCCTCTCTATCTACTCTGTCTAAAACTCTGGGGCCGAATATAAGTTTAGCATAACTTGCTGGCTTTTGTACTCGGTGTCTCTATTTATAAAGCCCAGGATCCCATACGCGTTATTAACTGCTTTGTTAACCTGTCCTGCCATCTTCAAAGATTTGTGCACAAACACCTCCCAGATCTCTCTGTTCCTGTACTCCCTTTAAAATTGTTCCATTTCGTGTGTACATTTAATATGTATGGTCAGAGATGTGGACCATATACAGTAGACACCTCAAATCACTGGAGAAATAACACCGACGATATCTCCGCAAGATCCTGCAAATCCCCTGGGAGGACAGACGCATCAACATCAGTGTTCTCGCTCAGGCCAACATCCCCAGCATCGAAGCACTGACCACACTCAACCAGCTCCGCTGGGCGGGCCACATTGTCCGCATGCCCCCGACACAAGACTCCCAAAGCAAGCGCTCTACTCGGAACTCCTACATGGCAAGCGAGCCCCAGGTGGGCAGAGGAAACGTTCCTCAAAGCCTCCCTGATAAAGTGCAACATCCCCACCGACACCTGGGAGCCCCTGGCCAAAGACCAGTCCGCCCTAAGTGGAGGAAGTGCATCCGGGAGGGCGCTGAGCACCTCGAGTCTCGTCGCCGAGAGCGTGCAGAAAGCAAGCGCAGGCAGCGGAAGGAGCGTGCGGCAAACCAGTCCCACCCTCCCCTTCCCTCAACCACTGTCTGTCCCACCTGTGACAGAGACTGTAATTCCCGTATTGGACTGCTCAGTCACCTGAGAACTCACTTTTAGAGTGGAAGCAAGTCTTCCTCGATTCCGAGGGACTGCCTATGATGATGATGGTCTCCCATTCTTCCTAGCAAAATATGAACTTAATATTCAGTTATAGTTTAATAACTGACAATTTGAAAACAGAAATGGGGCAAGGATATCGTGGAGTATAAAAGGGGTCAGGCTTCTGCTCCTGTATAACGTACCGACTATACAGTCAGTGGTTTGGAGTCACTGGTTAGAATGGAGAGATACGACCACTCAAGGAAGGCCATTTGGCCCATCTGACCTCAACCGTCCAACAAATCCCTGCAAAGAAGGAAAGACATTTATATGACGCCATTCCCGACCTCAGGAACTCCCTCCATCCCTGGCTTTTCTTTCAAGCGTATTAATGGTGAAGGAACCAGGGCTGGTAGATGGAGTTAAGATACAGATCGGTCATGATCTCATTGAATGGCGGAGCAGGCTCGAGGGGCCGAACGGCCTCCTGCTGCTGCTAAGTTTCTGCGGGTATTCCCGGTTTTTCTCTACCCCGGGGTCCGTCCCTGTCGATCAACTCTCCCCGAGAACTAAAATGCCTTGATTTCCCCTCAAAATGGAACCAGCTTGAAACCTATGGCTGCTTGCCCTTCTCTCGCTGTTTAATTTAATATTCCAGACTTACCCATTCCCGGAGCTATCTTGCATCCCTCAACGAGATCACCTATCGGGCGCCTCCTCCCCGAGCCGAATAGTCCAAGGCCGTGAAATTCGATGCTGCCCCGTTTGGGGCGGATGTTCTGCCCCGCGAGCTATATTCGGGCTCAGCGCCCTCCCCAGAGAGGAACGCAAAATTATCGCGCCCCACTCCCTCAGTGGGGCGCACGCGGGAACGCAGCTCACAACCGCAACCAAGCTCGCAGCTCCACCCGGCGGAGCGCTCAGTGCCGGCGGGTAGACGGGGGCCCCTCCCCCTCCGCTAACGGGGAGGGCCAAGCTGCCAATGCTGTGGGCGGGTTGCCGTGGACACCGGTCCGGCACACCAGCACAGTGCCGGGCCGCAGGATCACGGCACGGAGCCCACAAGCGACTATCAAGAGGGCCGCGGCCATTCCCCTACCGCCACCCCCCCCCCCCCCGCCCACCTTCCTCACCTCCCCTTTAATTATCGCTCTTGGACGAAAACAGGCCACTGCGCGCGAGCCGATGCAGCGAAGCTGGGCGCTACCAGCTACCGTCTCCGCGGAGTTTAGCAGGAGTCGTTCGCGGTGTCACGCCCGGGCGAAAAGTCCCCAATTCGCCCCGAATTCTTCCCTCCCCCCGGCCTAAGTCTCTCCAGTCTATCCCCATCAAGTCAGAAACCGTCCCCCCTCCCCCCCCCACCTAGACATCACTGCTCTTCCCTGACAGCCTCCCACAGTTGAATATCCCGCTGGTGTCTCGGTGAACTGGACGCAGCGATCAAGCTGCAAACTGACCAGAGCCCCGTGCCGTGTGGTCACCACCATCTCTGCCATGGCGATGGAGTGATCTGTGCTGTGACTGCCGGGAGCAGTTGGCAGCTCTCGGTCCGTAGCCCTGCAGGTTACGGCACTTCAAGTGCACATCCAGGTACTTTTTAAATGTGGTGAGGGTTTCTGCCTCTACCACCCTTTCAGGCAGTGAGTTCCAGACCCTCACCACCCTCTGGGTGAAGAAATTTCCCCTCAAATCCCCTCTAAACCTCCCCCAATTACTTTAAATCTATGCCCCCTGGTTGTTGACCCCTCTGCTAAGGGAAAAAGGTCCGTCCTATCCACTCGATCATTTTATACACCTCAATCAGGTCTCCCCTCAGCCTCCTCTGTTCCAAAGAAAACAACCACAGCCTATCCAATCTTTCCTCATAGTTAAAATACTCCAGTCCAGGCAACAACCTGGTAAATCTCCTCTGTACCCTCTACAGTGCAATTACATCTTTCCTGTAATGCGGTGACCAGAACTGCACGCAGTACTCCAGCTGTGGCCTAACCAGTGTTTTATACAGTTCAAGCATAACCTCCCTGCTCTTGTATTCAATGCCTCGGCCAATAAAGGCAAGGGTTAATGGGGATGATTATTGGAATGGGGGTTATTGGAATGGGGGGGGTATTGGATTGGGGGGGTATTGGAATGAGGGGTATTGGAATGTGGTGGGGTATTGAAATGGGGGTTATTGGAATGGGGGGGTATTGGAATGGGGGGGTATTGGAATGGGGGGTATTGGAATGGGGGTATTGGAATGGGGGGGGTATTGGAATGGGGGGGTATTGGAATGGGGGATATTGGAATGGGGAGGTATTGGAATGGGGGGTATTGGAATTGGGGGATATTGGAATGGTGGATATTGGATTGAGGGGAGTATTGGAATGGGGGTATTGGAATGGGGGGTATTGGAATGGGGGGTATTGGAATGTGGGGGTATTGGATTGGGGGGTATTGGAATGGGGGTATTGGAATGGGGATATTGGAATGGGTGGTATTGGAATGGGGGTATTGGATTGGGTGGGTATTGGATTGGGGGGGTATTGGATTGGGGTGGTATTGGAATGGGGGTATTGGAATGGGGGGTATTGGATTGGGGGGTATTGGAATGGGGGTATTGGAATGGAGGTGTTGGAATGGGGGGTATTGGAATGGGGGCGTATTGGAATGGGTGGGTATTGGAATGGGGGGGTATTGGAATGGGTGGGTATTGGAATGGGGGGTATTGGAATGGGGGGGTATTGGAATGGGTGGGTATTGGAATGGGGGGGTATTGGAATGGGTGGGTATTGGAATGGGGGGGTATTGGAATGGGGGGGTATTGGAATGGAGGGGTATTGGAATGGGGGGTATTGGAATGGGGGGTATTGGAATGGGGGGGTATTGGAATGGGGGGGTATTGGATTGGGAGGTATTGGAATGGGGGATATTGGATTGGGGGGTGTATTGGAATGGGGGGTATTGGAATGGGGGGTGTTGGAATGGGGGGAATATTGGAATGGGAAGGGGTCTGTTTCCAGATGTTGCAGGTTGAGCGAGTGTGGGTGGGAACATAGAGCTGGTTGTGGATAAGGGAGTGATCTGGAAATCGGGGAAGGAGAGGAAAGTAGCAGGCATTCTGATCCCGAGCAGCCCCGGAGGTGGAATATCACCAACTGCAGCCTGAGAACAGGGTTAGATGTGGAGGCAGGTCAGACAGCGGGGAAAGTGCTGGGAGATATCCGAATATTAGATATCGAAGGCATGGGGATAAAAAAAACAGACTCAGAGCAAAGGAGATTAGTCAAAGGATGGGGTCCCAGTGGATCCCAGAGATTAGACCAACAAGAAGACAATAAAAATAAATATACTCCCCTGCTCGTCTTCAAAATATTGCCCGTGGGATCATTTACGTCCACCTAAGAGCTGACGGGGCCTCGGTTTAACGTCTCATCCGAAAGACGGCACCTCCGACAGTGCGACGCTCCCTCAGTACCGCCTCTCCGACAGTGCAACACTCCCTCAGTACTGCCCCTCCGACAGTGCGGTGCTCCCTCAGTACTGCCCCTCCGACAGTGCGGCACTCCCTCAGTACCACCCCTCCGACAGTGCAGCGCTCCCTCAGTACTGCCCCACCGACAGTGCGGCGCTCCCTCAGTGCTGCCCCTCCGACAGTACAGCGCTCCCTCAGTACTGCCCCTCCGACAGTGCGGCGCTCCCTCAGTACTGCCCCTCCGACTGAGCGGCGCTCCCTCAGTACTGCCCCACCGACAGTGCGGCGCTCCCTCAGTACTGCCCCTCCGACAGTGCGGCGCTCCCTCAGTACTGCCCCTCCGACTGAGCGGTGCTCCCTCAGCACTGCCCCTCCGACAGTGCGGCGCTCCCTCAGTACTGCCCCTCCGACAGTGCGGTGCTCCCTCAGTACTGTCCCTCCGACAGTGCAACACACCTTCAGTACTGCCCCTCCGACAGTGCGGCGCTCCCTCAGCACTGCCCCTCCGACAGTGCGGCGCTCCCTCAGTACTGCCCCTCCGACAGTGCGGCACTCCCTCAGTACTGCCCCTCCAACAGTGCGGCGCTCCCTCAGCACTGCCCCTCCGACAGTGCGGCGCTCCCTCAACACTGCCCCTCCGACAGTGCGGCGCTCCCTCAGCACTGCACTGGGAGTGTCGGCCTGGATTTACGTGCTCAAATCCCTGGAGTGGGATTCTGACCCAGAGGCGAGAGAGAGAGAGCGCTGCCCACTGAGCCACGGCTGAGAGAGAGGCAGCACCTTCAGGGAGGGAGGGAGAAAGCGGGGAGGGGCCGTTCTTGGTTGAAGGGAATTGCTGAAGGGTGGTTGGGGTGGGGAGCCTCACCCAAATAGTAAAAGGAGACTAAAAAGAAATTAAAAGAAATCGCCACACTTGGTCTCCTTTCCTTTTATCACCTCAGGGCTTCGGCGAAGTTACAGTGAAGGAGTTTCAGTTTGAGCAAAGTGCGCAGTAACTTTGAGCTTAGTGTCGCTGAACCAGGGAGTGTGGTGACCGAGATGAGTTTGTGACTGCGAGAGGAAGGAGATGAGTCACTGGAGGCAAACACTGCATCCTCTCATTAACCTGCTTAGGAGCCAGGACTCGCGGATAACACAAGAAATAGAAGCAGGAGCCGGCCATTCGGCCCCTCGAACCTGCTCCGCCATTCAATAAGATCATGGCTGATCTGATCATGGACTCAGCTCCACTTCCCCGCCCGCTCTCCATTATTGTATATGCAGACTACGGAGGTATTCTTTGTGTAGTCACTGTGTGGTTGCATAAGATGGAGATTTGTTTACCGGATGTACTATCAATAAGGTTTACACTGTGTATATACATGCTGGCATGGTATGAAAGCCTGGGCCTTATGTTAAACATTAGTTAGACAAAGGTCCTACACCAGCCTGTCCTCGCCGCACAGCACTGCCCCCTAAACATCAAGATCCACGGTGCGGCCCTGGACAACGTGGACCACTTCCCCTATCTCGGGAGCCTCCTATCAACAAGAGCAGGCATTGATGATGAGGTCCAACACCGCCTCCAGTGCGCCAGTGCAGCCTTCGGCCGCCTGAGGAAAAGAGTGTTTGAAGACCAGGCCCTCAAATCTGCCACCAAGCTCATGGTCTACAGGGCTGTAGTGATACCCGCCCTCCTGTATGGCTCAGAGACGTGGACCATGTACAGTAGACACCTCAAGCCACTGGAGAAATACCACCAGCGATGTCTCCGCAAGAATCCTGCAAATCCCCCGGGAGGACAGACGCACAAACATCAGCGTCCTCGTCCAGGCCAACATCCCCAGCATCGAAGCACTGACCACACTCGACCAGCTGCGCTGGGCGGGCCACATTGTCCGTATGCCCGACACGAGACTCCCAAAGCAAGCGCTCTACTCGGAACTCCGACATGGCAAACGAGCCCCAGGTGGGCAGAGGAAACGTTACAGGGACCACCCTCAAAGCCTCCCTGATAAAGTGCAACATCCCCACCGACACCTGGGAGTCCCTGGCCAAAGACCAGTCCGCCCTAAGTGGGGGAAGTGCATCCGGGAGGGCGCTGAGCACCTCGAGTCTCGTCGCCGAGAGCATGCAGAAAGCAAGCGCAGGCAGCGGAAGGAGCGTGCGGCAAACCAGTCCCATCCACCCCTTTCCTTCAACCGCTGTCTGTCCCACCTGTGACAGAGACTGGAATTCCCGTATTGGACTGTTCAGTCACCTGAGAACTCACTTTTAGAGTGGAAGCAAGTCTTCCTCGATTCCGAGGGACTGCCTATGATGATGATGATGAAAGTACTGAGGGAATGCCGCACTGTCGGAGGTGCCATCTTTCGGAGGAGACGTTAAACCGAGGCTCCGTCTGCTCTCTCAGGTGGATGTAAAAGATCTCACGGCCACTATATCGAAGAAGAGCAGGGGAGTTCTCCCCGGTGTCCTGGGGCCAATATTTATCCCTCAATCAACACAACAAAAACAGATTATCTGTGTTATTATCACATTGCTGTGTGTGGGAGCTTGCTGTGCACAAATTGGCTGCTGCGTTTCCCACATTACAACAGTGACTATCCTCCAAAAGTACTTCATTGGCTGTAATGCGCTTTGAGACGTCCGGTGGTCGTGAAAGGCGCTATATAAATGCAAGTCTTTCTTTTAGAGAATCTGTGGGGTTTTTTAATCATGGTTGATTGAGGGATAAATGGCCCCAGGACACCGGGGAGAACTCCCCTGCTCTTCTTCGAAATAGTGCCCGTCGGATCTTTTACATCCACCTGAGAGAGCAGACGGGGCCTCGGTTTAACTTCTCTTCCGAAAGACGGCCCCTCCGACAGTGCGGCGCTCCCTCAGTACTGCCCCTCCGACAGTGCAGTGCGGCGCTCCCTCAGTACTGCCCCTCCGACAGTGCAGTGCGGCGCTCCCTCAGTACTGCCCTTCCGACAGTGCAGCGCTCCCTCAGTACTGCCCCTCCGACAGTGTGGCGCTCCCTCAGTACTGCCCCTCCGACAGTGCAGTGTGGCGCTCCCTTAGTACTGCCCCTCCGACAGTGTGGCGCTCCCTCAGTACTGCCCCTCCGACAGTGCAGTGTGGCGCTCCCTCAGTACTGCCCCTCCGACAGCGCAGTGTGGCGCTCCCTCAGTGCTGCCCCTCCGACAGCGCAGTGCGGTGCTCCCTCAGTACTGCCCCTCCGACAGCGCGGCGCTCCCTCAGTACTGCCCCTCCGACAGCACGGCGCTCCCTCAGCACTGCCCCTCCGACAGCGCGGCGCTCCCTCAGCACTGCCCCTCCGACAGCGCGGCGCTCCCTCAGCACTGCCCCTCCGATAGTGCGGCGCTCCCTCAGTACTGCCCCTCCGACAGTGAGGCGTTCCCTCAGCACTGCACTGGAAGTGTCAGCCTAGATTTATGTGCTCAAGTCTCTGGCGTGGGACTTCAACCTGACTCGGAGGCGAGGGAGAGCTGTCCACTAAGCCACGGCTGACACCAGTAGTGGGGGCTATAGTTGGATCGAGCACTCCCGGGGCCTGGGGAGCAAGCAGCTAGTGTTCCTGGCCTGGATCGCCATCCTGCTGGAAAAGTGTGTGAGGTGTGTGTGTGTCGGTGTGTGTGTCTGGTGCATGGAGAGGACAGAATTGGGCCGGGAAGTGGTGCCTCCCCACGGTTGAACAGCCGGCCTGGGTTCGCGTACAAGGGGAGTGGCCACTTGGGCTCCCTCAGCACTGCACTGGGAGTGCCAGCCTAGATCTTTGTGCTCAAGTCCCTGAAGCGGCACTCGAACTGACAACCTTCTGACTCAGAAGCGAGTGCGTTGCCCACTGAGCCACAGCTGATGCCACATGAGCTTCTCCTTCACCCCTCCCCCGCTCCCCCCCCACCCTACAATTTCCTGCCCTTCCTCACCCCGAGGCGCCGAGCCTCACTTGGGGTCCGGTCCCGGGGACCTTCACGTCTGAAGCTCGACCGCAAATTCCCTCCCCCAACACCATTGCGGGAGCAGCAGCAACACAAGGGCCGCCGCAGCATAAGTGGTCTACCCACCACCACCTTCTCGGGGCAGTCAGCGATGCCTTGTCGCAACCCGAGAACCAATGGGCAATTTGTTTTTAAAGTCGGCTATTCGACTCTGGAAGGCAGCGCAGCAGAACCAGATCCTGCCCCAAAAGCCACTCGGGCGCACTATCCAGGAGGGGGAGACTGATTCACGATCATGAGCAGGATGCCCCCCCTCCCACCCCCCCAGGCTGCTTTCTCCCCTTCGCTAGCCCAGGAATTCTCAGGTCAACTGTTGTGATCAGCTGAGTCAGCCCAGTCCCGGAACTGAACAATTGGACCCTCCGGTGCAACCAAGTCACGCACCCCCGCCTTCCACCGCCCCCTGTCCCGCATCCTGGTCAGTGGATACCAAACCAGGAAGGAAGAACTTACATTAATATAGCGCCCTGTGGGATCAAGTCCCACTCCAGCGACTTGAGCACAAAAAAACTCCAGGCTGACACTCCCAGTTCAGTGCTGAGGGAGTGCCGCACTGTCGGAGGTGCCGTCTTTCGGATGAGACGTTAAACCGAGGCCCCGTCTGCCCTCTCAGGTGGACGTAAAAGATCCCATGGGCACTCGACTCCAAAAGTACTTCATTGACTGTAAAGAACTTTGAGATGTCCGTTGGTCGTGAAAGGCGCTATATAAATGCAAGTTTTTCTTTCTTTCAACACCTCAGGACATCCCAAAAATCCTTCACAGCCAATGAAGTACGTTTTGAAGTGCGGTCACTGTTGTAATGTGGGGAAACGAGGCTGCCAATTTGCATACAGCAAGCTCCCACAAACAGCCAGATAACCTGCCTTTTTAGTGATGTTGGTTGAGGGATAAATATTGGTCCTGGGACACCGGGGAGAATACATTAATGATTTGGACAAAGGAATTGAATGTAATATCTCCAAGTTTGCAGATGACACTAAGCTGGGTGGCGGTATGAGCTGTGAGGAGAATACTAAGAGGCTGCAGGGTGACTTGGACAGGTTAGGTGAGTGGGCAAATGCATGGCAGATGCAGTATAATGTGGATAAATGTGAGGTTATCCACTTTGGTGGCAAAAACAGGAAGGCAGATTATTATCTGAATGGTGACAGATTAGGAAAAGGGGAGGTGCAACGAGACCTAGGAGTCATGGTACATCAGTCATTGAAAGTTGGCATGCAGGTACAGCAGGCGGTGAAGAAGGCAAATGGCATGCTGGCCTTCATAGCGAGGGGATTTGAGTATAGGAGCAGGGAGGTCTTACTGCAGTTGCACAGGGCCTTGGTGAGACCACACCTTGAATATTGTGTACAGTTTTGGTCTCCTAATATGAGGAAGGACATTCTTGCTATTGAGGGAGTGCAGCGAAGGTTCACCAGACTGATTCCTGGGATGGCAGGACTGACATATGAGGAGAGACTGGATCGACTAGGCTTATATTCACTGGAATTTAGAAGAATGAGAGGGGATCTCATAGAAACATATAAAATTCTGACGGGACTGGACAGGTTAGATGCAGGAAGAATGTTCCCGATGTTGGGGAAGTCCAGAACCAGGGGTCACAGTCTAAGGATAAGGGGTAAGCCATTTAGGACCGAGATGAGGAGAAACTTCTTCACTCAGAGAGTTGTGAACCTGTGGAATTCTCTACCGCAGAAAGTTGTTGAGGCCAGTTCGTTAGATATATTCAAAAGTGAGTTAGATGTGGCCCTTACGGCTAAAGGGATCAAGGGGTATGGAGAGAAAGCAGGAATGGGGTACTGAAGTTGCATGATCAGCCATGATCATATTGAATGGTGGTGCAGGCTCGAAGGGCCGAATGGCCTGCTCCTGCACCTATTGTCTATGTTTCTATGATAGTGCCGTGGTGCCTATTTCCTCTGGTGGTGAGGGGAGTCCAGAACAAGGGGGCTTAATGTTAAAATTAGAGCCAGGCCGTTCAGGGGTGTTGGCAGGAAGCACTTCTTCACACTAAGGGTGGTGGGAATCTGGAACTCTCCCCCCAAATTGGATAGTGAGGGAATCGAGGGATATGGGGATCGGGCGGGAAAGTGGAGTTGAGGTCGATGATCAGCCCTGATCTTATTAAATGGCGGAGCAGGCTCGAGGGGCCGAATGGCCGACTCCTGCTCCTATTTCTCACATTATGTTCTAAAAAGCTGGGTTGGGGGCAATTGAAAATGTCAAAACATGAGAAAGATAGATTTATTGTTGGGTAAGGGTATTAAAGGTTACGGAGCCAAGGCGGGTCGATGGAGTTAAGATACAGATCAGCCATGATCTATTTGAAGGGCGGAACAGGCTCGAGGGGCTGAATGGCCTCCTCCTGTCGCTATGCTTCCTAATTTGATTTTTCTGAAAGATTCTATCGTGCCAACTGAGCGCACGGTCGCACAGCCTGTGTGTAGGCCGCAACGTGTCAGTTCCTGTGACTGTAACTGTGGCTTGGCTTCTCGCTCAGTGAAGGCCAGGCATATCAGTACACCAGTTGAAGGTTTCCTCTAGTCTGGTTGACATGGCAACAGGCTGCAGGATT
Organism: Pristiophorus japonicus; assembly: GCF_044704955.1. Lineage (NCBI taxonomy): Eukaryota > Metazoa > Chordata > Chondrichthyes > Pristiophoridae > Pristiophorus > Pristiophorus japonicus. Next base: position 86,663,005 of record NC_091996.1, on the reverse strand, counting down.
TATATCTCCAGTGCAATGAGGGCTGGTCGAGGTGAAACAGAGACAATCAACTAATTGGTGTAAGGGAGAGCGAGAGAGAGAGAGAGATACAGGAGGGAAAGAGAGAGTCAGGGGTAGGAGAGAAGACAGAGAGGAGAGCGAGACACACACACAGATTGAGACAGATAGACTGAGAGGGGGAAGAGAGGAGGAGGGGAAAAGAGAAAAGGGAGAGAGAGACAGAGGGAGGGGAGAGGGACAGTGAGACAGAGACAAAATGTGTGGGGGAAAGACAGACAGACAAATAGAGACAGACGGAGAGAGGGAGACAGAGAGATAGAACGACAGACAAAGAAATATAAAAGAAAGAAGGAGTGTGATAGAGAGTTCATGAAAGAGAGAGTGAGAGAGACAGAGTCGGTGAGAGAGTGTGAGATAGAGAGTGAGAGTGTGAGAGAGAGAGTGAGAGAGAGAGTGTGAGATAGAGAGTGAGAGTGTGTGAGAGAGAGTGAGAGAGAGAGTGTGAGATAGAGAGTGAGAGTGTGTGAGAGAGAGTGAGAGAGAGAGTGTGAGATAGAGAGTGAGAGTGTGTGAGAGAGTGTGTGAGAGAGAGAGTGTGAGAGAGAGAGTGAGAGAGAGAGTGAGAGTGTGTGAGAGAGAGTGTGTGAGAAACAGACTGTGAGAGAGTGAGAATCAGAGAATGAGAGTGAGATAGAGAGAGAGTGTGTGTGAAAAACAGAGTGTGAGAGAGAGAGAGGGTGAAAGTCAGAGAGTGAGAGTCAGAGGGAGAGGGAGATTGAGCGAGTGTGTGAGGGTATGAGATACAGAGTTAGAGAGCATGTGAGAGAGAGAGACTTAGAGAGAACAAGATAGAGAGTTAGAGTGAGAGAGTTGGAGAGTGGAAAGAGTGTACGAGAGTGTGTGCAAGAGTGTGGGAGAGTGTGTGTGAGAGAGAGTGTGAGAGAGAGTGAGAGTGAGAGAGAGAATGAGAGAAGGTGTGAGAGAGAGTGTGTGTGTGAGAGAGAATGTGAGAGAGAGTGAGAGTGAGAGAGAGTGTGTGAGTGTGTGTGTGAGAGAGTGTGAGAGAGAGAGTGTGAGAGAGTGAGAGTGAGAGTGTGAGAGAGTGTGTGTGAGAGAGTGTGTGTGAGAGAGTGTGAGAGAGAGAGTGTGAGAGAGTGAGAGAGAGTGTGAGAGAGAGTGAGAGAGAGAGAGAGTGTGAGAGAGAGTGTGAGAGAGAGTGAGAGAGAGAGTGTGTGTGAGAGAGTGTGTGTGAGAGAGTGAGAGAGAGAGAGAGAGAGAGAGTGTGTGTGAGAGAGTGTGTGTGAGAGAGTGTGAGAGAGAGAAAGAGAGAGTGTGAGAGAGAGAGTGAGAGAGAGTGTGAGAGAGAGTGAGAGAGAGAGACGGAGAGAGTGAGAGGAGAAACAATGATAGATAGCTTTGAATAAAGATAAGAAGGGAGACACAGAGAGAGGGGAGCGTGTGAAGTGAGTTTGAGAGGGTGGGATGGAGCATGAGAGAGTGCGTTCACTAATTGCCCAGCTTTGATCATTCTTTCCCCAAGCCCCGGGTTAGGGCCGGGATTCCGGGATTGAGGAAACAAGCGCCAATCACACCCGGTGTATCTACTCCCTCGGTCTGATCATTGCCCCCTGATTGCCCTCCCCCTGCTCCGTTTCCCCCCCCCCTCTCCCCGGGGGTACTACCCCGTGCTGGGGTACCAGCTGTAAGGGGGCCCCGATCGCCAGAGTCCAACATCCCTGCCGGGGTGGCTGGGCCATCCCACGCGCGACTGGTCAAGTCGGTGCTATTGGACCGTGGAGGCATCGCCTGAGCTTGTCCTCGTCCCGACTGTTCCCGTGCAGGCGGGCCACTGGATAGCGATTGTGGTGTATGAAATGATACAACGAACTCCGTACTGTGAGCCGGTGACTAGGTGTAACCCCCTGGTCAGTCTTTAATGGCTTCCAGAAGTGAAGATACAAAGGTGACGTTCAGGTTATATACCGGGCCCAGCACGAGAGTCTCTGACGGTAGTGCCCCCTGTTGGTGGGCAGACCTTATGTACATACAGTACAGTGATCACTGGAACCCCCTCAGATATCCACCCTCTTTGCCCACAACCCCCCCCCCAAACCCCGCCCCCCCCACCTCCTCCTTAACCCAGAGCAGTTTTCTAGGCCGCCTACACCACCCATTCCCGCGCAGTGATAACACATAATGTAAGATACTGGCCCTGAAACCCCAGCCTCCCAGGGTCTGTGCGGAGTGTGTCCGGACCCGGGAAGGCATCGGAAAAGCTGGTTTTCGGCGCGCAATGCGCATGCGTTTCTGGCTTGACAGATCTCTCGCATATCGGGAATGGGAACAGTCCCACGGGCAGAGATTGAGCTACTTGCCCATCTCTTGCCCAGCAAATGTCCTGAAAGCTCTTGTGCCTGGTAAAATTCCTGCCCGCTCAGGTAATTTTATTTTAAACCATAATTAAAACTTTTTTAAAAAATCGGCAAATATATTTTTCTTTCAAAAACATTTCTAGCAACTTTAATTTCTATAGTGTATTTATGTGAGGTGATTTTAAACAATGTTTTATGTCGTGTTTGGTACTGTTTCTCATTCATAGTAATAGGGGTTTCGGACTTACGAAACTCCTATTCATCATCATCATAGGCAGTCCCTCAGGATCCAGGAAGACTTGCTTCCACTCTTAACATGAGTTCTCAGGTGGCTGAACAGTCCAATACGAGAGCCACAGTCTCTGTCACAGGTGGGACAGACAGTGGTTGAGGGAAGGGGAGGGTGGGGCTGGTTTGCCGCACGCTCCTTCCGCTGCCTGCGCTTGCTTTCTGCATGCTCTCGGCGACGAGACTCGAGGTGCTCAGCGCCCTCCCGGATGCTCTCCCTCCACTTAGGGCGGACTGGTCTTTGGCCAGGGACTCCCAGGTGTCGGTGGGGATGTTGCACTTTATCAGGGAGGCTTTGAGGGTGGTCCCTGTAACGCTTCCTCTGCCCACCTGGGGCTCGTTTACCGTGAAGGAGTTCCGAGTAGAGCGCTTGCTTTGGGAGTCTCGTAGCTGGCATGCGGACAATGTGGCCCTGCCCAGCGGAGCTGGTCGAGTGTGGGTCAGTGCTTCGATGCTGGGGATGTTGGCCTGGCCGAGGACGCTAACGTTGGGTGCGTCTGTCCTCCCGGGGGATTTGCCGGATCTTGCGGAGACATCGTTGGTGAAACTCCTATTACTATGAATGAGAATATTCTCTACCTGATTGGGCTGCCCAGAGCCATGTGACTCTGGCTCCAGGCCTGCGCGCGTTCTGACGTGCACGCACTGCGACGCGTAGTCAACGGAGGCCGCAGGACCGGGATCCCGAGCGGGAACAGACCGGTGCGCATCTTTTTTCCAGTATCCAGTCGAACGCCTGCGGGAAGGAGAAACTGGGATTTCCGGGCCATTATCTTTAACGTCTCAGAGCTCGAAGCGTTTGAACAATAAGGTGCGAGAATCTGAGTGGAGTCAGGTCACCAACTCGTAAGTAGCCAAGAAGGCCCTAGAGAGGGTGCAGAAGCGATTGACGAGAATGATTCCAGGGATGAGGGACTTCGGTTACGTGGATAGACTGGAGAAGCCGGGGTTGTTCTCCTCGGAGCAGAGAAGGTTGAGAGGAGAATTGATCGAGGTGTTCGAAATCCTGAGGGGTATGGGCAGAGTAGACCGAGAGAAACTGTTCCCATTGGTGGAAGGGTCGGGAACCAGGGGACACAGATTTAAGGCGATTGGCAGAAGAACCAAAGGCGACATGAGGAAAAACGTTTTTACGCAGCGAGTGGTTAGGATCTGGAATGTGCTGCCTGAGAGGGTGACGGAGGCAGACTCAATCGCTGCTTTCAAAAGGGAGTTAGATAAGTAGCTGGAATTCTCTGCCCCAGAGGGCTGTGGATGCTGAGTCCCTGAATATATTCAAGGCTGAGATCGATAGATTTTTGGAGTCTAGGGGAATCGAGGGATATGAGGATCGGGCAGGGAAGTGGAGTTGAGGCCAAGATCAGATCAGCCATGATCTTATTGAATGGTGGAGCAGGCTTGAGGGGCCGAATGGCCGACTCCTGCTCCTAATTCTTATGTTTTTATGCATTTCTACAGCAAAGTTCACAACCTCAGGATGTCCCAAAGCTCTATACAACCAATTTCCTTTAGAGTGCAGTCACTGTTGTAATGTGGGAAACGCAGCAGCCAATCTGTGCACAGCAAGCTCCCACAAACAGCAAAGTGATAATCACCGAATAATCCGTTTTTTATGATGTTGGTTGAGGGATAAATATTGGCTTGGAAATTCCAGCCTCCCGGGTCCGTACGGAGTGTGTACGGAGTGTGTACGGAGTGTGTACGGAGTGTGTACGGAGTATGTACGGAGTATGTACGGAGTGTGTACGGAGTGTGTACGGGCCGTGTACGGGGTGTGTACAGGGTGTGTACGGAGTGTGTACGGGGTGTGTACGGAGTGTGTACGGAGTGTGTACGGAGTGTGTACGGGGTTTATACGGGCTGTGTACGGGGTGTGTACAGGGTGTGTACGGAGTGTGTACGGGGTTTATACGGGCTGTGTACGGGGTGTGTACAGGGTGTGTACGGAGTGTGTACGGGGTGTGTACGGAGTGTGTACGGAGTGTGTACGGGGTGTGTACAGAGTATGTACGAGGTGTGTACGGGCCGTGTACGGGGTGTGTACAGGGTGTGTACGGAGTGTGTACGGAGTGTGTACGGGGTGTGTACGGAGTGTGTACGGAGTGTGTACGGGGTGTGTACGGAGTGTGTACGGGGTGTGTACGGGGTGTGTACGGAGTGTGTACAGGGTGTGTACGGGGTGTGTACGAAGTGTGTACGGAGTGTGTACGGGGTGTGTACGGAGTGTGTACGGGGTGTGTACGGAGTGTGTACGGAGTGTGTACGGAGTGTGTACGGAGTGTGTACGGAGTGTGTACGGGGTGTGTACGGAGTGTGTACGGAGTGTGTACGGGGTGTGTACGGGGTGTGTACGGAGTGTGTACGGGGTGTGTACGGAGTGTGTACGGGGTGTGTACGGAGTGTGTACGGGGTGTGTACAGAGTGTGTACGGGGTGTGTACGGAGTGTGTACGGGGTGTGTACGGGGTGTGTACGGAGTGTGTACGGGGTGTGTACGGAGTGTGTACGGGGTGTGTACAGGGTGTGTACGGGGTGTGTACGAAGTGTGTACGGAGTGTGTCCGGGGTGTGTACGGAGTGTGTACGGGGTGTGTACGGGGTGTGTACGGAGTGTGTACGGGGTGTGTACGGAGTGTGTACGGGGTGTGTACGGGGTGTGTACGGAGTGTGTACGGAGTGTGTACGGAGTGTGTACGGGGTGTGTACGGAGTGTGTACGGGGTGTGTACGGAGTGTGTACGGGGTGTGTACAGGGTGTGTACGGGGTGTGTACGGAGTGTGTACGGGGTGTGTACAGGGTGTGTACGGGGTGTGTACGAAGTGTGTACGGAGTGTGTACGGGGTGTGTACGGAGTGTGTACGGGGTGTGTACAGAGTGTGTACGGAGTGTGTACGGAGTGTGTACGGGGTGTGTACAGAGTGTGTACGGGGTGTGTACGGAGTGTGTACGGGGTGTGTACGGAGTGTGTACAGGGTGTGTACGGGGTGTGTACAGAGTATGTACGAGGTGTGTACGGGCCGTGTACGGGGTGTGTACAGGGTGTGTACGGAGTGTGTACGGAGTGTGTACGGGGTGTGTACGGAGTGTGTACGGAGTGTGTACGGGGTGTGTACGGAGTGTGTACGGGGTGTGTACGGGGTGTGTACGGAGTGTGTACAGGGTGTGTACGGGGTGTGTACGAAGTGTGTACGGAGTGTGTACGGGGTGTGTACGGAGTGTGTACGGGGTGTGTACAGAGTGTGTACGGAGTGTGTACGGAGTGTGTACGGAGTGTGTACGGAGTGTGTACGGGGTGTGTACGGAGTGTGTACGGAGTGTGTACGGGGTGTGTACGGGGTGTGTACGGAGTGTGTACGGGGTGTGTACGGAGTGTGTACGGGGTGTGTACGGAGTGTGTACGGGGTGTGTACAGAGTGTGTACGGGGTGTGTACGGAGTGTGTACGGGGTGTGTACGGGGTGTGTACGGAGTGTGTACGGGGTGTGTACGGAGTGTGTACGGGGTGTGTACAGGGTGTGTACGGGGTGTGTACGAAGTGTGTACGGAGTGTGTCCGGGGTGTGTACGGAGTGTGTACGGGGTGTGTACGGGGTGTGTACGGAGTGTGTACGGGGTGTGTACGGAGTGTGTACGGGGTGTGTACGGGGTGTGTACGGAGTGTGTACGGAGTGTGTACGGAGTGTGTACGGGGTGTGTACGGAGTGTGTACGGGGTGTGTACGGAGTGTGTACGGGGTGTGTACAGGGTGTGTACGGGGTGTGTACGGAGTGTGTACGGGGTGTGTACAGGGTGTGTACGGGGTGTGTACGAAGTGTGTACGGAGTGTGTACGGGGTGTGTACGGAGTGTGTACGGGGTGTGTACAGAGTGTGTACGGAGTGTGTACGGAGTGTGTACGGGGTGTGTACAGAGTGTGTACGGGGTGTGTACGGAGTGTGTACGGGGTGTGTACGGAGTGTGTACAGGGTGTGTACGGGGTGTGTACGAAGTGTGTACGGAGTGTGTACGGAGTGTGTACGGGATGTGTACGGGGTGTGTACGGCGTGTGTAAGGGATGTGTACGGCGTGTGTACAGGGTTTATACGGGCTGTGTACGGGGTGTGTACAGGGTGTGTACGGAGTGTGTACGGGGTGTGTACGGAGTGTGTACGGAGTGTGTACGGGGTGTGTACAGAGTATGTACGAGGTGTGTACGGGCCGTGTACGGGGTGTGTACAGGGTGTGTACGGAGTGTGTACGGAGTGTGTACGGGGTGTGTACAGAGTGTGTACGGAGTGTGTACGGGGTGTGTACGGAGTGTGTACGGGGTGTGTACGGGGTGTGTACGGAGTGTGTACAGGGTGTGTACGGGGTGTGTACGAAGTGTGTACGGAGTGTGTACGGGGTGTGTACGGAGTGTGTACGGGGTGTGCACAGAGTGTGTACGGAGTGTGTACGGGGTGTGTACGGAGTGTGTACGGAGTGTGTACGGGGTGTGTACGGAGTGTGTACGGAGTGTGTACGGGGTGTGTACGGGGTGTGTACGGAGTGTGTACGGAGTGTGTACGGAGTGTGTACGGGATGTGTACGGAGTGTGTACGGGGTGTGTACAGAGTGTGTACGGGGTGTGTACGGAGTGTGTACGGGGTGTGTACGGGGTGTGTACGGAGTGTGTACGGGGTGTGTACGGAGTGTGTACGGGGTGTGTACAGGGTGTGTACGGGGTGTGTACGAAGTGTGTACGGAGTGTGTACGGGGTGTGTACGGAGTGTGTACGGGGTGTGTACGGGGTGTGTACGGAGTGTGTACGGGGTGTGTACGGAGTGTGTACGGGGTGTGTACGGGGTGTGTACGGAGTGTGTACGGAGTGTGTACGGAGTGTGTACGGAGTGTGTACGGGGTGTGTACGGAGTGTGTACGGGGTGTGTACAGGGTGTGTACGGAGTGTGTACAGAGTGTGTACGGGGTGTGTACAGGGTGTGTACGGGGTGTGTACGGAGTGTGTACGGAGTGTGTACGGGGTGTGTACGGAGTGTGTACGGGGTGTGTACAGGGTGTGTACGGGGTGTGTACGGAGTGTGTACGGAGTGTGTACAGGGTGTGTACGGGGTGTGTACGAAGTGTGTACGGAGTGTGTACGGGGTGTGTACGGAGTGTGTACGGGGTGTGTACAGGGTGTGTACGGGGTGTGTACGGAGTGTGTACGGGGTGTGTACAGGGTGTGTACGGGGTGTGTACGAAGTGTGTACGGAGTGTGTACGGGGTGTGTACGGAGTGTGTACGGGGTGTGTACAGAGTGTGTACGGAGTGTGTACGGAGTGTGTACGGAGTGTGTACGGGGTGTGTACAGAGTGTGTACGGGGTGTGTACGGAGTGTGTACGGGGTGTGTACGGAGTGTGTACAGGGTGTGTACGGGGTGTGTACGAAGTGTGTACGGAGTGTGTACGGAGTGTGTACGGGATGTGTACGGGGTGTGTACGGCGTGTGTAAGGGATGTGTACGGCGTGTGTACAGGGTTTATACGGGCTGTGTACGGGGTGTGTACAGGGTGTGTACGGAGTGTGTACGGGGTGTGTACGGAGTGTGTACGGAGTGTGTACGGGGTGTGTACAGAGTATGTACGAGGTGTGTACGGGCCGTGTACGGGGTGTGTACAGGGTGTGTACGGAGTGTGTACGGAGTGTGTACGGGGTGTGTACAGAGTGTGTACGGAGTGTGTACGGGGTGTGTACGGAGTGTGTACGGGGTGTGTACGGGGTGTGTACGGAGTGTGTACAGGGTGTGTACGGGGTGTGTACGAAGTGTGTACGGAGTGTGTACGGGGTGTGTACGGAGTGTGTACGGGGTGTGTACAGAGTGTGTACGGAGTGTGTGCGGGGTGTGTACGGAGTGTGTACGGAGTGTGTACGGAGTGTGTACGGGGTGTGTACGGAGTGTGTACGGGGTGTGTACGGAGTGTGTACGGGGTGTGTACGGGGTGTGTACGGAGTGTGTACGGAGTGTGTACGGGATGTGTACGGAGTGTGTACGGGGTGTGTACAGAGTGTGTACGGGGTGTGTACGGAGTGTGTACGGGGTGTGTACGGGGTGTGTACGGAGTGTGTACGGGGTGTGTACGGAGTGTGTACGGGGTGTGTACAGGGTGTGTACGGGGTGTGTACGAAGTGTGTACGGAGTGTGTACGGGGTGTGTACGGAGTGTGTACGGGGTGTGTACGGGGTGTGTACGGAGTGTGTACGGGGTGTGTACGGAGTGTGTACGGGGTGTGTACAGTTTGTGTACGGGGTGTGTACGGAGTGTGTACGGAGTGTGTACAGAGTGTGTACGGAGTGTGTACGGGGTGTGTACGGAGTGTGTACGGGGTGTGTACCGGGTGTGTACGGAGTGTGTACAGAGTGTGTACGGGGTGTGTACAGGGTGTGTACGGGGTGTGTACGGAGTGTGTACGGAGTGTGTACGGGGTGTGTACGGAGTGTGTACGGGGTGTGTACAGGGTGTGTACGGGGTGTGTACGGAGTGTGTACGGAGTGTGTACAGGGTGTGTACGGGGTGTGTACGGGGTGTGTATGGAGTGTGTACGGGGTGTGTACAGGGTGTGTACGGGGTGTGTACGGAGTGTGTACGGGGTGTGTACGGGGTGTGTACGGAGTGTGTACGGGGTGTGTACAGGGTGTGTACGGGGTGTGTACGAAGTGTGTACGGAGTGTGTACGGGGTGTGTACGGAGTGTGTACGGGGTGTGTACGGAGTGTGTACGGAGTGTGTACGGAGTGTGTACGGAGTGTGTACGGGGTGTGTACAGAGTGTGTACGGGGTGTGTACGGAGTGTGTACGGGGTGTGTACGGAGTGTGTACGAAGTGTGTACGGAGTGTGTACGGAGTGTGTACGGGATGTGTACGGGGTGTGTACGGCGTGTGTAAGGGATGTGTACGGCGTGTGTACGGGGTGTGTACGGGGTGTGTACGGGGCGTGTACGGGGCGTGTATTGAGTGTGTACGGGGTGTGTACTGGGTATGTGCGGGGTGTGTACTGGGCGTGTACAGGGTGTGTATGGGGTGCGTACGGAGTGCGTACTGGGTGCGTACGGGGTGTGTACGGAGTGTGTACGGAGTGTGTACGGGGTGTGTACGGGGTCCGTACGGAGTGTGTACTGGGTATGTGCGGGGTGTGTAGGGGGTGTGAGCATAGTGTGTACGGAGTGTGTACTGGGTGTGTGCGTAGTGTGTACGGAGCGTGTACGGAGCGTGTACTGGGTGTGTGCGCAGTGTGCGCATAGTGTGTACGGAGTGTGTACGGAGTGTGTACGGACCCAGGGAGGCATCGCAAAAGCCGATTTTCGGCACACAATGCGCATGCGCTGAAAACCGTTTTTTTCGATCTGTCTAGATCTAGCTTGACAGATCCTCTGTATCCCCACATCCAGGACATTCACGTGTGCGGTATTTACCCATATCGTGGCCAGAGAATGCCCTGAAAACTCTTGCGCCCGATAAAAGCAGGTGCATAGCCTACTTTTACAGGCTTAAGAGTTTTAAAACATACAAAAACATAGTAAAATAAAATTTTTTTAAATACTTTTTAACGTTAAAAACCCTGCCCACTAAGGTAAGTTTATTCTAACCCATAATTAAAAAAGTTTTTTTTTTAAATCGGAAAAATATATATATTTTAACAAAACATTCATTAACTTTAATTTAAATTAATCTTAAATATGTGGTGTATTTTTTTTTCTATTTTTTATTAGTGTTTTGTGTGTTTGGGGGGGTGTTTCTCAATCACAATAATGGGAACTCCAACCGAGGGGGTTCCCGTAATTGTCAATGAGAAAATACTGTCGCTGGATTGGCTGCCCAGAGCCATGTGACTCCAGCTCCCGCTTACGGATGTGCCGACGTGCACGCGCTGCAAAGCTCAGGGAGAGGAGGCCTCAGGACTGGGATTGCTGGCGGGCGCAGCAGGAACAGGTCGGCACGCCGCGGGAAATAGAGGACTGGAATTTCTATGCCATCGTCCCCAGGACAGTGTGGATAGCTCTTCTTCGAAATAATACCATTGCATCTTTTATATCCACCGCAGACGGGGGCCTCGGTTTAACGTCTCATCCGAAAGACGGCCCCTCCGACAGTGTGGTGCTACTCCATTCCCGCTCCCCCTCATTCCCCCCACCTCACCGACTTTTGCCTTCGGCCTTTCCCAGTGAGGCAGACGTACATCATCACAGGCAGTCCCTCAGAATCGAGGAAGACCTGCTTCCACTCTTAAGGTGGCTGAACAGTCCAATACGAGAGCCACACAGTCCCCGTCACAGGTGGGACAGACAGTGGTTGAAGGAAAGGGTGGGTGGGACTGGTTTGCCGCGCGCTCCTTCCGCTGCCTGCGCTTGGCTTCTGCACGCTCTCGGCGACGAGACTCGAGGTGCTCAGCGCCCTCCCGGATGCACTTCCTCCACTTAGGGCGGACTGGTCTTTGGGCCAGGGACTCCCAGGTGTCGGTGGGGGATGTCGCACTTTATCAGGGAGGCTTTGAGGGTGGTCCTTGTAAACGTTTCCTCTGCCCACCTGGGGCTCGCTTGCCGTGTCGGTGTTCCGAGTAGAGCACTTGTTTTGGGAGTCCCGTGTCGGGGTGTGTGGGACAATGTGGCCCGCCCAGCGGAGCTGGTCGAGTGTGGTCAGTGCTTCGATGCTGGGGATGTTGGCCTAGTCGAGGACGCTAACGTTGGTGCGTCTGTCCTCCCAGGGGATTTGCAGGATCTTGCGGAGACATCATTGGTGGTATTTCTCCAGCGACGTACATCGCCGGAGAGGGGGCCATGATTTGAGGTCAGGGTAATGACTAGTACCCCAGGAAAGCAAAGTTTGGATTATATCGTAGGCATGCAGCATGGCCGACCCATCCTCTAAGCGAACTCTGTGTCCCCTACGAACTGGAGTGCACCTTTGTCTTGTGTCAACAATGGATAGCACACTCCCCGCCTTTGAGTTGGAAAGTCCGGGTTCGAGCCCCACGGCATAATCCAGGCCGACTCTCGGTGCAGTACTGAGGGAGCGCCGCACTGTCGGAGGGGCAGTACTGAGGGAGTGCCACACTGTCGGAGGGGCAGTACTGAGGGAGCGCCGCACTGTCGGAGGGGCAGTACTGAGGGTGCGCCGCACTGTCGGAGGGGCAGTACTGAGGGTGCGCCGCACTGTCGGAGGGGCAGTACTGAGGGAGCGCCGCACTGTCGGAGGGGCAGTACTGAGGGTGCGCCGCACTGTCGGAGGGGCAGTACTGAGGGAGCGCCGCACTGTCGGAGGGGCAGAACTGAGGGAGCGCCGCACTGTCGGAGGGGCAGTACTGAGGGAGCGCCGCACTGTTGGAGGGGCAGAACTGAGGGAGCGCCGCATTGTCGGAGGGGCAGAATTGAGGGAGCTCCGCACTGTCGGAGGGGCAGAGCTGAGGGAGCGCCGCACTGTCGGAGGGGCAGAACTGAGGGAGCGCCGCACTGTCGGAGGGGCAGAACTGAGGGAGCGCCGCACTGTCGGAGGGGCAGAGCTGAGGGAGCGCCGCACTGTCGGAGGGGCAGAGCTGAGGGAGCGCCGCACTGTCGGAGGGGCAGTACTGAGGGAGCACCGCACTGTCGGAGGGGCAGTATTGAGGGAGCGCCGCACTGTCGGAGGGGCGGTGCTGAGGGAGCGCCGCACTGTCGGAGTCTTTCAGGATAAAACATTAAACCGATGCCCCGTCTGCCCCCTCAGGTGGGCGTAAAAGATCCCATGGCCGCTATTTCGAAGAAGAGCAGGGGAGTTCTCCCCGGTATCCTGGGCCCAATATTTATCCCTCAATCAACATCACAAAAACAGATTATCTGGGTCATTATCACATTGCTGTGTGTGGGAGCTTGCTGTGCTCTAATTGGCTGCCGCGTTTCCCAAATTACAACAGTGACTACACTCCAAAAAGTATTTAATTGGCTGTAAAGTGCTCCGAGACGTGCAGTGGTCGTGAAAGGCGCTATATAACTGCAAGTCTTATATTACAATGACTGCCCCTTCAACAGCAAATAGTTTGGCGCGGTGCGCTATGGCACATGACGAGGTTTGGGGTAAGGGGGGTTATATAAAAGACGAGCTCTTTATCTTAAGCCTTACTGCCCCTCCGCCAATTTCCCCGTTTTATTCCCCCTTAAATCCCAGCACGGGTCGGGGATGGAGCAGGCCTGGATTTAGCCCTGGAGGAGATCCTGTCATGGGGGTTCGATTGCTTAGGTCTGGGCAGGCCCATTTCTTGACCGTCAGCCAAATTTAGTCAGGCTTGGTAGACGAAGACTTACGGCAACTCAGCAGTCAGTACAAGGCAAAACAATTTGACCGTTCCTCCAAATTCATTGGATGCAACGCTACAGATGACCTCTTAATTGGTGGCCTTTGTGGACTCTCTGCCAGTTTTAATAGACAGTGAACAGTGTACTGGCCCGGAACATGGTGCCTCGAGGAGGCAATCATCATGGGCATTCCCTCGTATCTAGGATGACTTGCTTCCACGCCAAAAAGGGACGAGTTCACAGGTGTTTCAATGAAGGACCTAATATTCCGGATCCCGAACTACATCCTGAAGGGTGGAAGATGCCTGTGGGTGGATTTTTTTAACGTGGGGTGGCCGTTGCACACCAGCCACCACACGGGGCTTGACAGAGCGAGGTCTTGGTCCAGTGGCAAGGGTTGACCAGGACGACTGGAGACCAGCTCTGCTGCACGGACCCAGTGCGCGCACATATCGCACAGTGTGGGCTGGGCCCCGTGCTGCCCCTGGGCCCCTGGCCTCTTCTGGGCCCCCGAACTCACGCCTCTCCTGGGACCCCCGATCACGTGCCTCTACGAACTCTCGCCGCTCCTGCTGTACCTGCCCGCACTGCAGTCAGCCGTCGCCCTCATGCAACAGCACGCGCTGCTCCCTGCCGTGGTATACCACCGCACGCGGCTAAGACAGTGGCCCAACAGTGCAAGGTCCCTAAACTAATCTTACTGAGCACGAGTTGATCCATATGAACATTGCTCTCTGTCATGTATGTACTTGCTGTTTGTAGCCACCGGATGGTGCCGTTGTTGGAGGCCACTGAGCAGCACGCACTGGTATAAAAGGCCAGCCATTTTGTGAGTCAGGCACTTTGGGCCTGAATAAAGCAGAGCCAAGGGTGTTCCTTGTTCAGTTAAATAGGACTCAGTTTGTCCCTTTATTGCATACATAGCACCCTCCCAGTCAGACTCTCCCTCGCCTCTGAGTCAGAAGGTCGAGGGATTCACATAGGCTTGCTTTTCACCACCACCGGACGCCCCAAAGCGCTTTACAGCCAATGAAGTACTTCTCGGAGTGCAGTCACTGTTGTAATGTGGGAAAGCCAATTCGCGCACAGCAAGCTCCCACACACAGCACCGCGATAATGACCCGGATAATCTGCTTTTAGTGTTGTTGGCTGAGGGATAAATATTGGCCCCAGGATACCGGGGGGGGAACTCCCCCTGCTCTTCTCGTGGCCGTGGGATCTTTTACGTCCACCCGAGAGAGCAGGCGGGGCCTGCGTTTAAGGTCCGGGTCTGGGTGTCACCTCCTGCGGGGCAAAGGGAAGAGAAGATGGAGAAACGGCCCCAAAAATAAAAAATTAAACTCGGGGGGGAATTAAGAGGGAGACAGGCATAAGAACATAAGAAATAGGAGCAGGAGTCGGCCATACAGCCCCTCGAGCCTGCTCCGCCATTTAATACGATCATGGCTGGTCTGATCATGGACTCAGCTCCACTTCCCTGCCCGCCCCCTTATTCCCTTATCGGTTAAGAAACTGTCTATTTCTGTCTTAAATTTATTCAATGTCTCAGCTTCCACAGCTCTCTGAGGCAACGAATTCCACAGATTTACAACCCTCTGAGAGAAGAAATTCCTCCTCATCTCAGTTTTAAATGGGCGGCCCCTTATTCTAAGATCATGCCCCCTAGTTCTAGTCTCCCCCATCAGTGGAAACATCCTCTCTGCATCCACCTTGTCGAGCCCCCTCATAATCTTATACGTTTCGATAAGATCACCTCTCATTCTTATGAATTCCAACGAGTAGAGGCCCAATCTACTTCTGTGTGAGGCAAATCCACTCCAGACCAGGCACTAGAGCTCAGCCAGTCCTGAATTTTCACCAGAAGGCAATCTCATCTGGTTCAGTAACTGTGTTCAGTCCTGGGCCCCTGCCCCTGAGGAAGGATATACCGGTCTTGGAGTGGGAGCAGCAGAATGATACCCGGGGCTACAAAGGGTTACGTTTCGAGGGCAGGTCGCACAGACTGGGCTTGTGATCCCTCGAGTATAGAAGATTAAAGAGGGGATCTAATCGAGGTGTTTAAGATGATTAACGGATTTGATCGGGTCGATAGAGAGAGACAGAAACTATATCTTCGAGTGGGAGGAGTCCAGAACAAGGGGGGCGTCACCTTAAAATTAGAGCCAGGCCGTTCAGGGGTAATGTCAGGAAGCACTTCTTCACACAAAGGGTGGTGGCAATCTGGAACTCTCTCCCCCAAAAAGCTGTTGAGGCTGAGAGGACAATTGGTGCCTTCAAGATGCAGATCGCTAGATTTTTGCTGGGCAAAGGGTACCGAGGGATGTGCAGCACAGGCGAGGAAATGGAGTTAGATACGGATCAGCCACGATCTCATTGAATGACGGAACAGGCCGGAGAGGCTGAACGGCCTCCTCCTGGTCCTCGATAATTGCAGCCTGTCGCTCACAGGGTGGCGTTCCTCCACACGAGATCCAGACGGGTCGGTTTAACCGGTTTGGTTGCTGGTATCACAGTCAGAATGTGAATGAAATGGCATTTTCTATCACCCATTTCACAACCTCAGCTTACATAAGAACATGAGAAATAGGAGCAGGAGTCGGCCATTCGGCCCCTCGAGCCTGCTCCGCCATTCAATAACATCATGGCTGATCCGATCATGGACTCAGCTCCACTTCCCCGTAACCCCTTATCCCCTTGTCGCTCAAAAATCTGACTCCACCTTAAATATATTCAATGACCCAGCCTCCACAGCTCTCTGGGGCAGAGAATTCCAAAGATTTATAACCCTCTGAGAGAAGAAATTCCTCCTCATCTCAGTTTTAAATGGGCGGCCCCTTATTCTGAATCTGTGCCCCCTAGTTCTAGATTCCCCCACGAGGGGGAAACATCCTCTCTGCATCCACCCTGTCCAGCCCCCTCAGAATCTTACACGTTTCGATAAGATCACCCCTCATTCTTCTAAATTCCAATGAGTACAGGCCCAACTTGCTCAACCTTTCTTCATAAGACAACCCCTTCATCTGAGGAATTAACTGAGTGAACCTTCTCTGAATGCAACGCAAGTCTATCCTTCCCTAAATATGGAGACCAAAACTGCACGCAGTACTCCAGGTACGGCCTCACCAACACCCAGGTTCGGCCCAAAGCATGACGTACTTTTGGAGTGTAGTCACTGTTGTAATGTGGGAAACGCGGCACAGCAAGCAAGCTCCCCCACACAGCAACGTGATAATGACCCACATCATGGTATGGGCCTCGGTTTCACGTCCCATCCGAAAGACAGCACCTCCGACAGTGCGGCGCTCGCTCAACACTACCCCTCCGAGTGTCAGCCTGGATTTATGGGCTCAAGCCCCTGGAGTGGGACTTGAACCCACAACCTTCTGACTCCGAGGTGAGCGAGAGAGAGAGAGAGTGCTGCCCACTGAGCCACAGAAGCAGCAGGGACCACAGCCCCAGGAGAGCATGCACTGCCCCGTGAAGGTTTCCTCGCTCTTGTTTTGACGTTTCACTCGTCCCAAGGGACATTAAGTCTTCCAACATGGTGTTTAGACTGAGTAAAAACGAGTTCGTGTGGATTGGTGCTCTACCTCCCTCTGCTGGTGGCGAAGGGAATTGCTCACGTGCACGTCATCCTCCACCAGGCCTTTCTGCCACGAGCTCGCATTATATATATGTGGCAGTTCTCCCGGCTACTGCCAGCCGTGGCTCAGTGGGCAGCACCCTCACCTACTGGGTCAGAAGGTTGTGGGTTATAGGCTGGGTCATTGAATATATTTAAGGCGGAGATAGACAGATTTCTGAGCGATAAGGGAGTGAAGGGTTATGGGGAGCGGGCGGGGAAGTGGAGCTGAGTCCATGATCAGATCAGCCATGATCTCATTGAATGGCGGAGCAGGCTCGAGGGGCCAGGTGGCTGACCTCTGCTCCTATTTCTTATGTTCTTTGCAAGAGCTGGCCAACTGGCCTCTTTCTGTGCTGTACGTTGGTCTGCTTCTGCAAGACTGACATTTATAGGAAACGTTTTGGGTGTCTAGTTTGTTGGCTCCACTGGTCAACAAGAGAATGAAGGGCTGTGTTTTCCCAGTGGGGATTGACAGGGTAGATGCAGGGAGGATGTTTCCCCTCGGGCTGGGGAGTCTAGAACCAGGGGTCACAGTCTCAGGATAAGGGGTCGGCCATTCAGGAATGAGATGAGGAGGAATTTCTTCACTCAGAGGGTGGTGAATCTTTGGAATTCTCTGCCCCAGAGACTGTGGATGCTGAGTCTCTGAATATATTTGTTATGTATGTAAACATTGTAACTTTGAAGACTTGCCACCAGAGGGCGCAACTGTTGGAGGCCTTCATGCGAGAAGGTATAAAAGGTTGTCTGTCATGGAGTTGTATTAAAGAGATCAAGGTCACATCAGTTTTAGCTCACAATAGCTCACGAAGGCAGAATATTATCTGAATGGCAACAGATTAGGAAAAGAGGAGGTGCAACGAGACCTGGGTGTCATGATACATCAGTCATTGAAAGCTGGCATGCAGGTAAAGCAGGCGGTGAAGAAGGCAAATGGCTTGTTGGCCTTCATAGCGAAAGGATTTGAGTATAGGAGCAGGGAGATCTTACTGCAGTTCTACAGGGCCTGGGTGAGGCCTCACCTGGAATATTGTGTTCAGTTTTGGTCTCCTAATCTGAGGAAGGATGTTCTTGCTATTGAGGGAGTGCAGCGAAGGTTCACCAGACTGATTCCCAGAGACTGTATCGACTGGGCCTGTATTCACTGGAGTTTAGAAGGATGAGAGGGGATGTCTTAGAAACATATAAAATTCTGATGGGACTGGACAGGTTAGATGCGGGAAGAATGTTCCCGATGTTGAGGAAGTCCGGAACCAGGGCACACAGTCTAAGGATAAGGAGTAAGCCATTTAGGACCGAGATGAGGAGAAACTTCTTCACCCAGAGAATTGTGAACCTGTGGAATTCCCTGCCGCAGAGAGTTGTTGAGGCCAATTCACTAAATATATTCAAAAGGGAGTTAGATGTGGCCCTTACGGCTAAAGGGATCAAGGGGTATGGAGAGAAAGCAGGAATAGGGTACTGAGGGAATGATCAGCCATGATCATATTGAATGGCGGTGCAGGCTCGAAGGGCCGAATGGCCTATTCCTGCACCTATTTTCTATGTTTCTATGTTTACTCAGTCTTGTGGAGTTCTTCCACACTTAACAATATTCAAGGCTGAGATCGATAGATTTTTGGACTCGAGTGGAATCGAGGGATACGGGGATCGGGCGGGAAAGTGGAGTGGAGGTCGATGATCAGCCGTGATCTTATTGAATGGCGGAGCAGGCTCGAGGGGCCGAATGGCCGACTCCAGTAGTCCTGGTTAACCCTTGCCACTGGACCAAGACCTTGCTCTGTCAAGCCCGTGTGGTGACTGGTGTGCAACGGTCACCCCACGTTAAAAAAATCCACCCCCAGGCATCTTCCACCCTTCAGGATGTAGTTCGGGATCCGGAATATTAGGTCCTTCATTGAAACACATGTGAACTCATCCCTTTTTGGCGTTGGAGCAAGTCATCCTCGACACGAGGGAACGCCTATGATAGCGATGAGGCCTGTGTATTTTCTTTTTATCCAGCAGGAATTGATTGAGGATTATTGCCTCTTGTCTGTGAGTGACTCCAGCTCGCTGTGTCAGACTCTAACCAGATCTCCGCTCTCTCTTTCTCTCTCTCTCTCTCGCTCCCCCCCAGCTGACTGACGTCCTGCTGATTTACACTACCTGCCGATTGGGGGGCGGGGAGGAAGAAGAAGGGTAATGTGTGAGGAGGACATAAAGAGGCTGCAAAAGGACATAGACAGTCTAAGTGAGTGGGCAAGAATTGGGCAGATGGAGTATAATGTGGGAAAGTGTGAGGTTATGCACTTTGACAGAAAAAATCAAAGAGCAAATTATTATTTAAATGGAGAAAGATTGCAAAGCGTCGCATGAAACACAAAAGGATAATATGCAGGTACAGCAAGTGATCAGGAAGGCCAATGGTATCTTGGCCTTTATTGCAAAGGGGATGGAGTATAAAAGCAGGGAAGTCTTGCTACAGTTATCCAGGGTATTGGTGAGGCCACACCTGGAGTACTGCGTGCAGTTTTGGTTTCCATATTTACGAAAGGATATACTTGCTTTGGAGGCAGTTCAGAGAAGGTTCACTCGGTTGATCCCGGGGATGAGGGGGTTGACTTATGAGGAAAGGTTGAGTAGGTTGGGCCTCTACTCATTGGAGTTCAGAAGAATGAGAGGTGATCTTATCGAAACGTATAAGATTATGAGGGGGCTCGACAAGGTGGGTGCAGAGAGGATGTTTCCACTGATGGGGGAGACTAGAACTAGGGGGCATGATCTTAGAATAAGGGGCCGCCCATTTAAAACTGAGATGAGGAGGAATTTCATCTCTCAGAGGGTTGTAAATCTGTGGAATTCGCTGCCTCAGAGAGCTGTGGAAGCCGGGACATTGAATAAATTTAAGACAGAGATAGACAGTTTCTTAACCGATAAGGGGATAAGGGGGCGGGCGGGGAAGTGGAGCTCAGTCCATGATCGGATCAGCCATGATCGTATTGAATGGCGGAGCAGGCTCGAGGGGCCGTATGGCCGACTCCTGCTCCTATTTCTTATGTTCTTATGTTCTACAGGCCCAGCTCTATTGAAGGGATCATTGTGAGGACCAGTGGAGCCGTTATCCCAGGTAAGGGGGGGTGATAGAGATGCTCGTTTCCCCCAATGATGGGGATGAGGGGGAGGAATTTCCCCCAGTGACGGGGAGCGGGGGTTTGTGAGTTGGAAGTAAAGCTGTTCCTTCCCACGGGAAGAGGAGGATGCACAGCAATGCAATCGAGCCCCGCTGGGTCGCGTGCTTCTCCGCCAAGGGGGCCAAGGGACGTCTGTCGATCTCGCTGCGTCTGATAACGGCTGAGTGAGGGCCAGTTGTCTACCATGTAAATTGGTAACCCTTCCTTGGAACTGAGTGAGGTACTGAAGCTCAGTCTCTCTCTCACTCTCGTGTGTTCCAGATGACTGGCGTGCAAAGCGTGCCTCCAATATTTACCGCCTGGGTGACCTCATTCCCATCGAGGTCTCTGCTGTGGCCGTGAACCACACGCCTCCGAGGCTCTACATTGACCGCTGCATCGCGACACTGAGCCCAGACCAGGACTCCACCCCCAGATACCAAATCATTGACTACAGCGGGTAAGGTCTTGAGCTGGCCTCCCACATTCTATCCTACGTAAACTAGAGGTGATCCAAAACTCGGCTGCCCATCTCCTAACTCGCACCGAGTCCCGCTCACCCATCACCCCCTGTGCTCACTGCCCCGTGTCCTAACTCGCACCGAGTCCCGCTCACCCATCACCCCCTGTGCTCGCTGCCCCGTGTCCTAACTCGCACCGAGTCCCGCTCACCCATCACCCCCTGTGCTCGCTGCCCCGTGTCCTAACTCGCACCGAGTCCCGCTCGCCCATCACCCCCTGTGCTCACTGCCCCGTGTCCTAACTCGCACCGAGTCCCGCTCACCCATCACCCCCTGTGCTCGCTGCCCCGTGTCCTAACTCGCACCGAGTCCCGCTCACCCATCACCCCCTGTGCTCGCTGACCCGTGTCCTAACTCGCACCTAGTCCCGCTCACCCATCACCCCCTGTGCTCACTGCCCCGTGTCCTAACTCGCACCGAGTCCCGCTCACCCATCACCTCCTGTGCTCACTGCCCCGTGTCCTAACTCGCACCGAGTCCCGCTCACCCATCACCCCCTGTGCTCACTGCCCCGTGTCCTAACTCGCACCGAGTCCCGCTCGCCCATCACCCCCTGTGCTCACTGCCCCGTGTCCTAACTCGCACCGAGTCCCGCTCACCCATCACCCCCTGTGCTCGCTGCCCCGTGTCCTAACTCGCACCGAGTCCCGCTCACCCATCACCCCCTGTGCTCACTGCCCCGTGTCCTAACTCGCACCGAGTCCCGCTCACCCATCACCCCCTGTGCTCGCTGGCCCCGTGTCCTAACTCGCACCGAGTCCCACTCACCCATCACCCTCTGTGCTCGCTGCCCCGTGTCCTAACTTGCACCGAGTCCCGCTCACCCATCACCCCCTGTGCTCGCTGGCCCCGTGTCCTAACTCGCACCGAGTCCCACTCACCCATCACCCTCTGTGCTCGCTGACCCACATTGGCTCCCGGTTAAACAACGCCTCGATTTCAAAATTCTCATCCTTGAAAACAAATCCCTCCATGGCCCTCGCCCCCTCCCTATTTCTGTAATCTCCTCCAGCCCCCACAACTCCCCGAGATGTCTGCGCTCCTCTAATTCTGCCCTCTTGAGCATCCCTGGTTGTAATTGCTCCATCATCGGTGGCCGTGCCTTCTGTTGCCTGGGCCCCAAGCTCTGGAACTCCCTCCCTAAACT
Source organism: Pristiophorus japonicus (assembly GCF_044704955.1). Classification (NCBI taxonomy): domain Eukaryota; kingdom Metazoa; phylum Chordata; class Chondrichthyes; family Pristiophoridae; genus Pristiophorus; species Pristiophorus japonicus. The sequence goes on along the minus strand of NC_091996.1, from coordinate 86,641,625 downwards.
CTCCACCTCTCTTTCCTCCTCTGTTTGAGCTGGATCTGAATTCTAGCCCAAGAGATTAGAGATAGACTTGCAATTCTCTAGCGCCTTCATGACATCCCAAGGAGCTTCGTAGCCACAATGAAGCACTTTTTGTCAGCTGTGGCTCAGTGGGTAGCCCACTCGCCTCTGAGTCACAAGGTTGTTGGTTCGAGTCCCATTCAGGTACGCTCCAAAAGTACTTCATTGGCTGGTCCAGTGGTCGTGAAAGGCGCTATATAAATGTCAATCATTCTTTCTTTTTGGAGTGTCGTCACTGTTTGTAATGTGGGAAACGCGGCAGCCAATTTGCGCACAGCAAGCTCCCACACACAGCAATGTGATAATGACCCAGATAATCTGTTTTTTAGTAATGTTGTTTGAGAAAAAAATATTGGTCCCAGCACACCGGGGAGAACTCCCCTGCTCTTCTTTGAAATAGTGGCCCTGGGATCTTTTATGTCCACCCGTGAAGGCAGACGGGGCCTCGGTTTAACGTCTCATTCGAAGGACAGAACTTCCGACAGTGCGGCGTTCCCTCAGTACTGTCCCCCCGACAGTGCGGCGCTCCCTCAGCACTGCCCCTCCGACAGCGCGGCACTCCCTCAGTACTGCCCCTCCGACAGTGCGGCGCTCCCTCAGCACTACCCCTCCGACAGTGCGGCACTCCCTCAGCACTGCCCCTCCGACAGTGCGGCACTCCCTCAGCACTGCCCCTCCGACAGTGCGGCACTCCCTCAGCACTGCCCCTCCGACAGTGCAGCACTCCCTCAGCACTGCCCCTCCGACAGTGCGGTGCTCCCTCAGTACTGCCCCTCCGACAGTACGGCACTCCCTCAGCACTGCCCCTCCGACAGTGCGGCACTCCCTCAGCACTGCCCCTCCGACAGTGCGGCACTCCCTCAGCACTGCCCCTCCGACAGTGCGGCACTCCCTCAGTATTTCCCCTCCGACAGTGCTGCACTCCCTCAGTACTGCCCCTCCGACAGTGCGGCACTCCCTCAGTATTTCCCCTGTGACAGTGCGGCGCTCCCTCAGTATTTCCCCTCCGACAGTGCTGCACTCCCTCAGTACTGCCCCTCCGACAGTGCGGCACTCCCTCAGTATTTCCCCTCCGACAGTGTGGCGCTCCCTCAGTACTGCCCCTCCGACAGTACGGCGCTCCCTCAGCACTGCCCCTCCGACAGTGCGGCACTCCCTCAGTATTTCCCCTCCGACAGTGCTGCACTCCCTCAGTACTGCCCCTCCGACAGTACGGCACTCCCTCAGTATTTCCCCTCCGACAGTACGGCACTCCCTCAGCACTGCCCCTCCGACAGTGCGGCACTCCCTCAGTATTTACCCTCCGACAGTGCGGCGCTCCCTCAGTATTTCCCCTCCGACAGTGCTGCACTCCCTCAGTACTGCCCCTCCGACAGTGCTGCACTCCCTCAGTACTGCCCCTCCGACAGTACGGCACTCCCTCAGTATTTCCCCTCCGACAGTACGGCACTCCCTCAGCACTGCCCCTCCGACAGTGCGGTGCTCCCTCAGCACTGCCCCTCCGACAGTACGGCACTCCCTCAGCACTGCACCTCCGACAGTGCGGCACTGGGAGTGTCGGCCTGGATTTATGTGCTCACATCTCTGAAGTGCGGCTCAAACCCACGACCTTCCGACTCCGAGGCGAGAGAGCAACCCACCGAGCCACGGCTGACACCGAAGAGAGCATCACTGCCACCACTTTTCTAACCCACGTATAAAATCGCAGAAAGCGCCAGGGAAAAAAAAAAAAGATATTGGGCTGGATTCTCTGGTGCTGTCCGCCTCTGTTAGCGCCCCGAACTGGCGGCAACGGCAGCGGCCAGTTTCCAGCGCCCTGCCGGGGGTTCTCGGGGGACTAGTCACGGCGGGGGCGCGGAGCGTCGCTGCCCGCGAGAGGCGAGCCGGCGGGCAGCGCCCCCTGCTGGCGACACAGACTCGATTTTTCGGCTCCCGCCCGACCCGTAGCGCCCCACAGCGCCCCCCTGCTGGGACCGCCTGTGACAGCGGGCGGCTTGATCTGTCGCGGGCTGCATCGGTGTAAATCACGTCCACCTCAGGTAAGTGTGATCGTTTTTTTTTTTATTGTTAGCTATGTTTTGCGATTTGCGTCGTGGTGAGTTCTTTATCGGGAATGTTTTGGCCTCTCGCAGAGCGCTCCCGAGGCCGGCTGTTAAGCGCCGTGTTTTTCCCCTGCTCGGCCGGCCGAGGGAGCTAAGAGAGGTGTAACACCTCCCTCAGCGCTCCGCCCCACCCTCAGGGCCCGGCTGCCCAATTTTGCTGATGGAGGCGCAAACTGTTCACCAGGCGGAGTGACCGCCCTGAAATGAGCTGAAAATTAGCCCGGCGATGTGCTGTCTTCATTTCTTTTATTGAAGCATCCGTCAATGTGGTTTATGCAACGGGCCCGTACTTCAGGAAGGCAGCCAATGTAGCGCAGAACAGAACCCCAAACACCAGCATCAAGCCGCCGAACACCGCCATTTTAGAACTGCTACCACCTGGAAGGAACAAAAGCCAGTTACTTGGTCTGAAGGATCGAGACTGATGATGACATGCGGTCAGCCTTGACGGATATAGCGCGGGGGGAAATGCAAGTTCCCAACCAATCCCTCGCCCACCGCCCCAACCTGGAAGTGGTTGCACACGCGCAGTTCCTGTGTACTCTGTTAAAAGGCGGTTAAGTTACACATGCTTAGATGTTAGGAAAGGTCTTATTTAAAAAAAAAACAGGAACACATAAAGAACTTGAGATAAAGTTGAACCTGGATTGCCAATGGGAAAATGATACATTTTTCATTTTAAAGAAAGACTTGCATTTATATAGCCGCACTGTCGGGGGGGGGCAGTGCTGAGGGAGCGCTGCACTGTCGGAGGGGCAGTGCTGAGGGAGCGCCGCACTGTCGGAGGGGCAGTGCTGAGGGAGCGCCGCACTGTCGGAGGGGGCAGTGCTGAGGGAGCGCCGCACTGTCGGAGGGGGCAGTGCTGAGGGAGCGCCGCACTGTCGGAGGGGGCAGTGCTGAGGGAGCGCCGCACTGTCGGAGGGGGCAGTGCTGAGGGAGCGCCGTACTGTTGGAGGGGCAGTGCTGAGGGAGCGCCGCACTGCCGGAGGGGCAGTGCTGAGGGAGCGCCGCACTGTCGGAGGGGGCAGTGCTGAGGGAGCGCCGCACTGTCGGGGGGGCAGTGCTGAGGGAGCGCCGCACTGTCGGAGGGGCAGTACTGAGGGAGCGCCGCACTGTCGGAGGGGGCAGTGCTGAGGGAGCGCCGCACTGTTGGAGGGGCAGTATTGAGGGAGTGCCACACTGTCGGAGGGGCAGTACTGAGGGAGCGCCGCACTGTCGGAGGGGCAGTACTGAGGGAGCGCTGCACTGTCGGAGGGGCAGTGCTGAGGGAGCGCTGCACTGTCGGAGGGGCAGTACTGAGGGAGCGCCGCACTGTCGGAGGGGCAGTACTGAGGGAGCGCCGCACTGTCGGAGGGGCAGTGCTGAGGGAGCGCTGCACTGTCGGAGGGGCAGTACTGAGGGAGTGCCGCACTGTCGGAGGTGCCATCTTTCGGATGAGACGTTAAACCGAGGCCCCGTCTGCTCTCTCAGGTGGACGTAAAAGATCCCACGGCCACTATTTCGAAGAAGAGCAGGGGAGTTCTCCCCGGTGTCCTGGGGCCAATATTTATCCCTCAATCAACATCGCTAAAAACACAAATGATCTGAGTCATTATCACATTGCTGTGTGTGGGAGCTTGCTGTGCGCAAATTGGCTGCCGCGTTTCCCACAATACAACAGTGACTACACTCCAAAAGTACTTCATTGGCTGTAAAACGCTTCGGGACATCCGGTGGTCGTGAAGGCTTTATATAAATGCAAGTCTTTCTTTCTGTTCTGTAGCTTCCAGTTCGTTGGCAGGAGTCATAGGACGCGACTGCTGCCAACGGACCGGAGTTGTTGCGCATGGGCAATTGCAGTGTTTTTTTTAGATGATAGGCAAGATCTTAAACAAAAAAACAGAGGAACAAGCGTTAGCAAGCAATTAGGAAGACAAATGGCATGTTGGCCTTTATTGCAAGAGTGTTGGTGTACATAAGAACATAAGAAATAGGAGCAGGAGTAGGCCATTCGGCCCCTCGAGCCTGCTCCGCCATTTAATAAGATCATGGCTGATCTGATCATGGACTCAGCTCCACTTCCCTGCCCGCTCCCCATAACCCCTTATCCCCGTATCATTTAAGAAACTGTCTATTTCTGTCTTAAATTTATTCAATGTCCCGGCTTCCACAGCTCTCTGAGGCAGCGAATTCCATAGATTTACAACCCTCTGAGAGAAGAAATTCCTCCTCATCTCAGTTTTAAATGAGCGACCTCTTATTTTAAGATTATGTCCCCTAGTTTTAATCTCTCCCATCAGTGGAAACATCCTCTCTGCATCCACTTTGTCAAGCCCCCTCAGAATCTTATACGTTTCGATAAGATCACCTCTCATTCTTCTGAATTCCAATGAGTAAAGGCCCAACCTACTCAACCTTTCCTCATAAGTCAACCCCCTCATCTCTGGAATCAACCTAGTGAACCTTCTCTGAACAGCCTCCAAAGCAAGTATATCCTTTCGTAAATATGGAAACCAAAACTGCACGCAGTACTCCAGGTGTGGCCTCACCAATACCTTATATAGCTGTAGCAAGACTTCCCTGCTTTTATACTCCATCCCCTTTGCACTAAAGGCCAAGATACCATTGGCCTTCCTGATCACTTACTGTACCTGCATACTATCCTTTTGTGTTTCATGCACAAGTACCCCCAGGTCCCGCTGTACTGCGACACTTTGCAATCTTTCTCCATTTAAATAGTAACTTGCTCTTTGATTTTTTTTCTGCTAAAGTGCATGACCTCACACTTTCCAACATTATGCTCCATCTGCAAAATTTTTGCCCACTCACTTAGCCTGTCTATGTCCTTTTGCAGATTTTTTGTGTCCTCCTCACACATTGCTTTCCCTCCCATCTTTGTATCATCAGCAAACTTGGCTACGTTACACTCAGTACAAGAGTAAGGAAGCCTTGCTACAATTGTACAGGGCCTTGGTGAGACCACACCTGGAGTACTGTGCACAGTTTGGATCTCCTTATCTCAGGAAGGATATACTTGCCTTGGAGGCGGTGCAACGAAGGTTCACCAGACTGATTCCTGGGATGAGAGGGTTGTCCTATGAGGAGAGATTGTGTAGAATGGGCCTATACTCTGGAGTTTAGAAGAATGCGAGGTGATCTCATTAAAATGTGCAAGTTTCTGAGGGGATTGACAAGGTAGATGCAGGGAGGATGTTTCCCCTGGGCTGGGGGGTCTAGAACCAGGGGTCACACAGTCTCAGGATAAGGGGTCGGCCATTTAGGACTGAGATGAGGAGAAACGTCTTCACTCAGAGGGTGGTGAATCTTCGGAATTCTCTGCCCCAGAGGGCTGTGGAGGCTCAGTCGTTGAGTGTATTAAAGGCTGAGACAGATAGATGTTTGGACTCGAGGGGAATCAAAGGATATGGAAATCGGGCGGGAAAGTGGAGTTGAGGTGGAAGAACAGCCGTGATCTCATTGAATGGCAGAGTAGGCTCGAAGGTCCTATTTCTTATGTTCCTATGGAGGAGGTTACAGAGATGGGGAGAGGACAATGCCATGGAGGGATTTGAACACAAGGATGTGAATTTTAAATTCGAGTCGCTAGATGGACTAGGTGCCAATGTAGGTCAGGGGTTGATGGTAATCATAATTAGACTTTGCGCACAGCAAGGTCCCATAAACAGCAATGAGATGAATGATCACAAAATTGTTTTTTCTTCACTGTTTGTTGGTAACTTGGATAAATATTGGCCAGGACACTGGGGAGAACCTCTCTGCTGCTCTTCCATTGGTCGTGGGATCTTTTGCACCCTCCTGAACTGGCGACAGGACCTGGTCTTATTTGAAAGACGGCACCTCCGACAGTGCAACGCTCCCTTGGTACTGGCACTGGGAGGGTCAAGTCCCAGTGTGTCAAACCAAGACTGTCATGGGGCGGTGGCTGAACGCTCGCTTGTTGGAGGTGGTCATTGCCTGGCACTTGAGTGGCACGAATGTTACTTGCCACTTATCAGCCCCAGGCCCGAATGCCGTCCAGGTCTTGCTGCAAGCGGTCACAGACTGCTTCATGATCTGAGGGAGTTGCGAATGGAACTGAACACTGTGCAGTCTTCAGCGAACATCCCCACTTCAGACCTTAGGGCGGAGGGAAGGTCGTTAGCCCCATGATCTTGGAGCCAGCCTTGGTCATGGAGCCAAGCTGACATTGTGCAGCTGCAATTGAAGGATTTATGGCGATAATAAATTGTTAACATTTATAGGACTAAGCAAGACTGCCCACGGATTCTATCTTGATAAGATGTAAGGGGGATATCTGCACAGAGATATCTTCTGACACCTCGCACCTCAAGCCCCGTGTGGTGGCTTGTGTGCAACGGCCACCCCACGTTAAAAAAATCCACGCACAGGCATCTTCCACCCTTCAGGATGTAGTTCGGGATCTGGAATATTAGGTCCTTCATTGAAACACCTGTGAACTCATCCCTTTTTGGCGTGGAAGCAAGTCATCCTCGATACGAGGGAACACCTATGATGATGGTCCTCTGATGGAGCAACACGTTTGGGATTTGTTGTTACAGTCGCTATCTCATCAGTAGGGACCATGGTTTATACTGTGTTCACACCGAGCACTCGAGTCGTAATCTATGTTCCTTATGTAGATACTTGTAGGCATGAGATAAGTCTCGCACAATTAGCCTCCATCTCGCAATGGGGCAACTTGCAGTGGGCATGTATTGACACATCATTATCATAGGCAGTCCCTCGGGATCGAGGAAGACTTGCTTCCACTCTTAAAATGAGTTCTCAGGTGGCTGTACAGTCCAATACGGGAATTACAGTCTCTGTCACAGGTGGGACAGACAGTGGTTGAGGGAAAGGGTGGGTGGGGAGTCTGGTTTGCCGCACGCTCCTTCCGCTGCCTGCGCTTGATTTCTGCGCGCTCTCGGCGACGAGACTCGAGGTGCTCAGCGCCCTCCCGGATGCTTTTCCTCCACTTAGGGCGGACTGGTCTTTGGCCAGGGACTCCCAGGTGTCGGTGGGGATGTTGCACTTTATCAGGGAGGCTTTGAGGATGTCCTTGAGGGCCCTAACTCTGGGTCTCAGTTGAGAGTACTGTGAGCAATATTGGGCTCCACACGATAGGAAGGATATTGAGGAGTGAGAGAGTTATCTAGGGTTGCTTCCTGGAGTGAGGAGCCAGAACAGGAAGAAAGACTTGGAAAATCTGGGTCTTTCCTCAAGAGAATCACGCAGAGTCTGGGGCGATGGGACAAGAGGTGTGAAAGGGCAAAGCAGGGTAGAGAGAAACAGACCATTTTATAAGAACATAAGAATTAGAAGCAGGAGTCGGCCATTCGGCCCCTCAAGTCTGCTCCACCATTCAATGAGATCACGGCTGATCTTCGACCTCAACTCCACTTTCCTGCACTATCCCCATATCCCTCGATTCCCTTAATATCCAAAAATCTATCGATCTGTCTTGAATATACTCAACGACTGAGCCTCCACAGCCCTCTGGGGCAGAGAATTCCAAAGATTCACCACCCTCTGAGTGAAGAAGTTTCTCCTCATCTCAGTCCTAAATGGCCGACCCCTTATCCTGAGACTGTGACCCCTGGTTCTAGACTCCCCAGCCCGGGGGAAACATCCTCCCTGCATCTACCCTGTCGAGCCCTGTCAGACTTTTGTATGTTTCAATGAGATCACCTCTCATTCTTCTAAACTCGAGAGAATATTGGCCTGGTCTACTCAATCTCTCCTCATAGGACAACCTCCCCGTCCCTGGAATCGTTCAATCATTACAGAATCTGGAACGAGGGGGACCATGGATACAAGATTAAATGTAAGCGGTTTAGAAAAGGGCATCAGACAATCTTTGTACGGAGTCTTTGAGTTCGACAAAATTCACTTCCAGGTTTGGTAGTTGAGGCAGAGTCAAGATTAAACGGGATGTGGGATAAAGGGCATGGGTGAATGTGATCGGGACTATTTGCTCGCATGAACGGTAAAGGCCAACGTGGATTGGTTGGGCCGAATGGCCTACTCCTCCTTTTATTGGTAACTTTCCAGGTAGCTTGCGGCAGGAATCTGGGCGATGAGTCGGTTTACCTCTGCACCATGTCCGACCTTGAAATCTTTCCTTCCACCTCCATCCCGGCCCCCACCCCACCCCACCCTCCCCACCCCACCCCTTCCCAGTTGGATTCACTTCCATTTTGGACCGACTCGAGACGCTCAAATTCGGCAATTTGCCATGATCCGTGGTCGGAGATGCTCCTTTCTCCGACCAGCTCCTCACGTGCTTGTAACGGCCCCACCCGCGGGGTGAAAGGGGAAGTACCTACTGGCTTACTTCTTCAGAAAGGCCCCTCCTCCCAACCACCGGCCTATAGCAAAAGCAACCGTCGATCAGGTCCTGGGAGAAGGTTTGTTGCACCCCCCTAACTGCACCCCCCCGCCCCCCATACCCCAACCCCCCCCACCATCCCATCCCTGCCCCACTATCCCCCCACCGCCTGCCTCACAACCGCCCCCTGACCCCCGTACCCCAACCCCCCCACCATCTCACCTGTTCCCCCTGCCCCACTACCCCCCCGACCTCCCCGCCCCATCACGCCCCCTGACCCCGTTGCCCCACACACCCCGCCCACCACCCCACCGCCCCCACCCAACCACAGATCCTGTAGCCATATCTTTCATGGGCTGACTTTCTACTTTTCTGGGTATACTCTACCCTGCGTAAACTAGAAGTGATCCAAAACTCGGCTGCCCCGTGTCCTAACCCGCGCCGAGTCCCGTTCACCCATCACCCGCTGTGCTCGCTGCCCCGTGTCCTAACTCGCACCAAGTCCCGTTCACCCATCACCCGCTGTGCTCGCTGCCCCGTGTCCTAACTCGCACCGAGTCCCGCTCACCCATCACCCCCTGTGCTCGCTGACCCCGTGTCCTAACTCGCACCGAGTCCCGCTCACCCATCACCCCCTGTGTTCGCTGCCCCATGTCCTAACTCGCACCGAGTCCCGCTCACCCATCACCCCCTGTGCTCGCTGCCCCGTGTCCTAACTCACACCGAGTCCCGCTCACCCATCACCCCCTGTGCTCGCTGCCCCGTGTCCTAACTCGCACCGAGTCCTGCTCACCCATCACCTCCTGTGCTCGCTGCCCCGTGTCCTAACTCGCACCGAGTCCCGCTCACCTATCAACCCCTGTGCTCGCTGCCCCGTGTCCTAACTCGCACCGAGTCCCGCTCACCCATCACCCCCTGTGCTCACTGACCTCCATTGGCTCCCAGTTAAGCAATGCCTCGATTTCAAAATTCTCATCCTCGTTTACAAATCCCTCCATGGCCCTCGCCCCCTCCCTATCTCTGTAATCTCCTCCAGCCCTACAAACCCCCCAGAGATCTCTGCACTCCTTCAATTCTGGCTCCTCGAGCATCCCTGATTATAATCGCTCCACCATCGGTGGCCGTGCCTTCTCTGGAACTCTGGAACTCCCTCCCTAAACCTCTCCGCCTCTCCATCTCTATTTCCTGCTTTCCGACCTGTTTGACCAAGCTTTATGTCACCTGCGCTAATTTCTACTTGTGCGGCTCGGTGTCAAATTTTTATCGCGTAATACTCCTGTGAAGCACCTTGGGACGTTTCACTATATTAAAGGCGCTATATAAATATATGTTGTTGTTGTTGTTACTGTGCCACACTGGGAGGCCTGGTTACTATCAGGACCTGCTAGATGCTGTTGGAGACCTAACACATCTCCAGCCCCACTTTCCCTCTCTGTAAGCAGCTGGGAAATGCCCATTGACCCGATACGACAGACAGGCAGGCTTATCAGGGCCGATTTATTAACTTTTTCAATCTTTTCAAAAGGCAACACTTTGCTCTTGGCCAACCAGCAATTGCTAATGTGGCCGGTTGTTATGGGGAGCCCAGAATTCCTGCCAGCCAGCTCGGTCGGTAAGGGGTAACCAGCTCCAGCTTAATGCCAGCTGGGCCTTACTACAGGCCGCTGCTCTGCATGTTCTTTGTGGACATGAAACCATCAGCAGGCCGGGACCATTAGAGGGAGCAGCGTGAGGCGGCCTACCACGGCAGGGAGCAGTGCGTGCTGCTGCAGGAGGGCGACGGCTGACTGCAGCGCGGGCAGGTACAGCGGGAGCGGCGAGGTCGGGGCGAAGGAGCGGCAAGAGATTGTAGAGGGACGCGATCGGGGCCCAGGAGAGGCGTGAGTTCGGGGCCCAGGGGCAGCACGGGCCCAGGGGCAGCACGGGCCCAGCCCACACTGTGCGATATGAGCGCGCACTGGGTCCGTGCAGCAGAGCTGGTCTCCAGTCGTCCTGGTTAACCCTTGCCACTGGACCAAGACCTCGCTCTGTCAAGCCCCGTGTGGTGGCTGGTGTGCAACGGCCATCCCACGTTAAAAACATCCACCCACAGGCATCTTCCACCCTTCAGGATGTAGTTCGGGATCCGGAATATTGGGTCCTTCATTGAAACACCTGTTAACTCATCCCTTTTTTGGCGTGGAAGCAAGTCATCCTCGACACGAGGGACTGCCTATGATGATTATTGTGTTCCTAACACAGATGAGGCTGCACACAGGGAGATGAAAGTAACAGTGACCTCAGTCTTTAATAAGACACTCCAGAGTGAGGAACAGGCCTTAGGGGCCGGCTTATATACAGTGCTCCCAAGGGATGCTGGGATCCCTTGGGACTTCAGGGGATGCGCCCCCTGGTGGCGGAACATGGGAGTGCATGCTTTACAGATACACAACAATGATGATGATTACAGACCATTATGTCGGCCTCACTACAGTGGCCGTGTTTGCCTCTATTTACAGTGACCGCGTGGGCCTTATTCCAGCGATCAGTCAGGCCTAATCCACGTAGGCCCTATTATCGCGATCATGTAGGCATGCAGGTACAGCAGGCAGTTAAGAAAGCAAATGGCATGTTGGCCTTCATAGTGAGAGGATTTGAGTATAGGAGCAGTGAGGTCTTGCTGCAGTTGTACAGGGCCTTGGTGAGGCCACACCTTGAGTATTGTGTGCAGTTCTGGTCTCCTAATCTAAGGAAGGACATTCTTGCTATTGAGGGAGTACAGCGAAGGTTCACCAGACTGATTCCCGGGATGGCAGGACTGACATGAGGAGAGACTGGATCGACTAGACTTATATTCACTGGAATTTAGAAGAATGAGAGGGAATCTCATAGAAGCATATAAAATTTTGACGGGATTGGACAGGTTAGATGCAGGAAGAATGTTGGGGAAGTCCAGAACCAGGGGTCACAGTCTAAGGATAAGGGGTAAGCCATTTAGGACCGAGATGAGGAGAAACTTCTTCACTCAGAGAATTGAGAACCTGTGGAATGTGGCCCTTACGGCAAAAGGGATCAAGAGGTATGGAGAGAAAGCAGGAGTGGAATACTGAAGTTGCATGACCAGCCATGATCATATTGAATGGCGGTGCAGGCTCGAAGGGCCGAATGGCCTGCTCCTGCACCTACTTTCTATGTTTCTATGATTATTACAGCATCCGTGTCAGCTCGAATGACTGAGCACCATCACGAAGAGTTACGGCCTACTGGAATGAGGCCTAGGGTAAGTGCCTTGATTCTGTTGTTGGAGTTTATTGAACGCTAGCGATAGAACACAAGTCACCATAACCAAAAACTCACAGTGTTTACAAAATCCTTAAATAGGAGTAAAACATTTATAAATGTCAGTCTTTCGTCAACCAGTCAAACAATTTATGGGATACAACTTCTTAATCAAGGCACTACATAAGGCAGGTATTCAACAGAATCAAATGCTCCAGGGCACAGAGTTTTGTGGAGGCACTAGCAAATGGAATAGGTTGGTAGCAATCCTTGGGAGCCCAGAAAGTGATGCACTGCCTTCTTTGGGCTGGGATCTTGACAGTATTCTGCGGAAGAGAGAAAGCATGTCAGATCCGTGAGGAAAGGGAGCTGAGCTACACAAACGGTTTTTATTTCATCTTCCCGTCCTGTCTGCTTTTAATCCCGCCCTCTTTTGGGCTGTCCCTCCAACAAAGCACGCTTCCCCCGCCCCTACTCAACCGACGTGGGGAGTCAACAAAGAAAGACTTGCATTTATATAGCGCCTTTCACGACCACCGGACGTCCCAAAATGCTTCACAGCCAATTGGGTACTGTTTATGGAGTGCGGTCGCTGTTGTAATGTGGGAAACGCCAATTTGCGCACAGCAAGCTCCCACAGACAGCAATGTGATGATGACCCAGATAATCTGTTTTTGTTGTGTTGGTTGAGGGATAAATATTGGCCCCAGGACACCGGGGAGAACTCCCCTGCTCTTCTTTGAAATAGTTTTCTCTTTGGCAGTTGCCCGGAGTCGAGGAATATTTTGCTTCCAGATTAATGAGTTCTAAGGTTCTAAGACTGATGAGACCAACGTGGGATCTTCAGTCTCTGTCACGTCACAGGTCAGGGCAGACGGTGGTTGGAGGGACGGGTGGGTCGGGGGGGCTTGGTTTGTGCCGTGGGATATTTTACGTCCACTTGAGAGAGCAGGGCTAACAAGCCAAGGGAACACACATTAAATGGCAGGACACTGAGAAGTGTAGAGGAACAAAGGGACCTGGGAGTGCAGGTCCACAGATCCCTGAAGGTAGGCCAGATAGAGAAGGTGGTTAAGAAGGCCACCTTGATAAAGCGCAACATCCCCACCGACACCTGGGAGTCCCTGGGCCAAAGACCAAGACCGCCCTAAGTGGAGGAAGTGCATCCGGGAGGGCGCTGAGCACCTCGAGTCTCGTCGCCGAGAGCGTGCAGAAAACAAGCGCAGGCAGCGGAAGGAGCGTGCGGCAAACCAGTCCCACCCACCCCTTCCCTCAACCACTGTCTGTCCCACCTGTGACAGAGACTGTAATTCCTGTATTGGACTGTACAGTCACCTGAGAACTCACTTTTAGAGTGAAAGCAAGTCTTCCTCGACTCCGAGGGACTACCGATGATGATGGCGATGGTTAAGAAGGCATATGGAATACTTGAGGACCAATGTGAGGTTCCTCCGGAGCTCGGGGGTGGGGGGGGGATGGAACGTGCTAACCCAACGGCTTGACCAAGGCCTCATGTGGGACCTCTGGGGATAGTTCGGCCCGGCCTTCAGTCAAAGGGCCTCTAAATCCAAGCCAAATGGGGATGTCAAGACTCAGCAAGGCGCGAACGTTGGCAGGTCCCAATGCAAGAATTGGGGAAAGCGCTTGGCTCAGGACACGATGTAGCACGGGACGGAGACGAGTAAAGCACGCGGGACCAGGATGTGACCAGGGCGGGTCTTCTCGGGTCCGAGGTCGTCGAGAGCAGTGGCTTTAATCCCTTCGCCGAGGAAGACCGTTTACTCAGAACCACACGCGTGCCGGAACAGGGCGGCAAGTTCGGGGCACTGAGCCGGTTTGTGAGGTCTTCCTTCAACTATCTTGGAGTGGTAATTGTGATAATAACCAGATAATCTGGGGATTTTTTTTGTTCTGTTGATTGAGGGATAAATATTGGCCCCAGGGCACCGGGGAGAACTCCCTCTGCTCTTCCTCAAAATAGTGCCACGGGATCTTTTAGGTCAACTTGAGAAGGCGGGGCTAATGAGGCAACCCCCACAATACTGAAGTGGCGCTTTGCTTGACTGGAAGTGCATCGGTGCATCGTTGTGGCCAGTAACCAGGTTAGAATCGTGGCGGCTGACAGCACAGAAAATGATAGTTGTGGCCATCGTGCCGAAAGAGCTGTCCGATTTCATCCCACAGCCCAGCTTTCCAATCCCCCCCCGCCCCCCCGCTCCCTATAACCCCACAACCGAGTCCGCTTCAAGTACATGTCCCTTTGCCTTTCGAGACTTCCTCTGGTTTCCGCGAGCTTTCCGAAACGCGGGTGTGGCAAGTCTTCCCCGATTTCGAGGGACCGCCGACGATGATGATGTAATGCAGCAAGAGGCATGGGAGTTCTGTTTGAGATCGGAGGCGACAGCGAGGCCAATAGATTCGGTAGATGAAGAGGGTCCAGGGAGAAGACTTAGCACAGGTGGTAGATGGTGGTTGGACTTAGGAAAGACATGAATGAAGCCCACGCCTTTCAAGGAATGAGCGGTGAATGAGTTTCCACACAAGATTTCACAGGAAACAAGTTACACCACAAAACGATATCCTTTCAAACCGTCCAAAAGTCAGCTTCCAACATAACCACTAGAGGCACCCTTTCTTATACATGTCTTTGTGCGTGTTATATATGTGTGCGTACGCAAATATAGAATCAATTTTCACACAGTGTCAGCTGTGGCTCAGTAGGTCGCACTCTCTCGCCTCGGAGTGGGGTTCGAGACACAAGAATCCGTGCCGACACTCCCAGTGCTGAGGGAGCGCCGCACTGTCGGAGGGTGCCGCCTATCGGATGAGAGGATAAACCAAGGGCCTGCCAAGTCCAGTGGAAAAAAGCGGTCACGGTTTTATCTGAAGATCAGCGAGGGAGAGACGTGAGTGGTGGGGGTGTGGTGGGGGGATTGGGCGGGAAGCTCACACAGTGTCATAGAAACATAGAAACATAGATAATAGGTGCAGGAATAGGCCATTCGGCCCTTCGAGCCTGCACCGCCACTCAATAAGATCACGGCTGATCATGCAACTTCAGTACCCCTTTCTCTCCATACCCCTTGATCCCTTTAGCCGTAAGGGCCACATCTAACTCCCTTTTAAATATATCTAACGAACTGGCCTCAACAACTTTCTGTGATAGAATTCCACGCGTTCTCAATTCTCTGAGTGAAGAAGTTTCTCCTCATCTCGGTCCTAAATGGCTTACCCCTTATCCTTAGACTGTGACCCCTGGTTCTGGACTTCCCCAACATCGGGAACATTCTTCCTGCATCTAATCTCATCAGAATTTTATATGTTTCTATGAGATCCCCTCTCATTCTTCTAAATTCCAGTGAATATAAGCCTAGTCAATTCAGTCTTTCTTCATATGTCAGTCCTGCCATCCTGGGAATCAGTCTGGTGAACCTTCGCTGTACTCCCTCAATAGCAAGAATGTCCTTCCTCAGATTAGGAGACCAAAACTGTACACAATATTCAAGGTGTGGCCTCACCGAGGCCCTGTACAACTGCAATAAGACCTCCCTGCTCTTATACTCAAATCCTCTCGCTATGAAGGCCAATATGCCATTTGCCTTCTTCACCGCCTGCTGAACCTGCATGCCAACTTTCAATGACTGATGTACCATGACACCCAGGTCTCATTGCATCTCCCCTTTTCCTAATCTGTCACCATTCAGATAATAATCTGCCTTCCTGTTTTTGCCACCAAAGTGGATAACCTCACATTTATCCACATTATACTGCATCTGTCATGCATTTGCCCCCTCACCTAACCTGTCCAAGTCACCCTGCAGCCTCTTAGCATCCTCCTCACAGCTCACACTGCCACCCAGCTTAGTGTCATCTGAAAACTTGGAGATATTACATTCAATTCCTTTGTCTAAATCATTAATGTATATTGTAAAGAGCTGGAGTCCCAGCACTGAGCCCTGCGGCATCCCACTAATCACTACCTACCATTCTGAAAAGGACCCGTTTATCCCGACTCTCTGCTTCCTGTCTGCCAACCAGTTCTCTATCCACATCAGTACATTACCCCCAATACCATGTGCTTTGATTTTGCACACCAATCTCTTGTGTGGGACCTTGTCAAAAGCCTTTTGAAAGTCCAAATACACCACATCCACTGGTTCTCCCTTGTCCACTCTACCAGTTACATCCTCAAAAAATTCTAGAAGATTGGTCAAGCATGATTTCCCTTTCATAAATCCATGCTGACTTGGACCGATCCTGTCACTGCTTTCCAAATGTGCTGCTATTACATCTTTAATAATTGATTCCAACATTTTCCCCACTACCAATGTAAGGTTAACCGGTCTATAATCCCCTGTTTTCTCTCTCCCTCCTTTTTTAAAAAGTGGTGTTACATTAGCTATCCTCCAATCCATAGGAACTGATCCAGAGTCAATAGAATGTTGGAAAATGACCACCAATGCCTCCACTATTTCTAGGGCCACTTCCTTAAGTACTCTGGGATGTAGACTATCAGGCCCTGGGGATTTATCGGCCTTCAATCCCATCAATTTCCCGAACACAATTTCCTGACTAATAAGGATTTCCTTCGGTTCCTCCTTCTCGCTAGTCCTGGTCAATAATCAGCACCACTAGAAGCGGGCCGATCTCCTCGCTGCTTGCGCTGTGTGCAAACATGATGGCCAACACTTCAAAAAAAAAAACACGGCGCTTCGGAACGGCCTTAGGGATGTGAAGGTGCTAAATGAGTGCAAGTTCCAGCTTCGTGCTAAGGGTCGGTTGCTATCCCCATATCCCAGCAGGCGTGGGTCGCTACTCTGTGTTTTAGGTCACGGTCGGGCCGATGGGGTGAAGTGATGTCTCCCAATTATAACCATAACTTCTGCCCATATCTTTTCTCCCCTTTCTCCCTTGTTTTTATCTTTCCCACGGCAGCTGCCGATGATTCCACCATTCACACCCTATCTAGACTCATCTTTTGTTTCTTAACTTGTGCCGTTACCGTCTCATTACTTCCCATCATCTCTTTTGTCTCTCTAATCTCTCCTGCCTTCCACCCTATCCCCGACCTTCCCTTTTGTTTGTTCCTCCCCTCCCCCCTTTCCCCGCCCCAGCACTTACATAAGAACATAAGAAATAGGAGCAGGAGTCGGCCATTCGGCCCCTTGAGCCTGCTCCGCCATTCAATAAGATCATGGCTGATCTGATCATGGACTCAGCTTCACTTCCCCACCCGCTCCCCATAACCCTTCACTCCCTTATCGCTCAAAAATCTGTCTGTCTCCATGTTGAATATATTCAATGACCCAGCCTCCACAGCTCTCTGAGGCAGCGAATTCCACAGAATCACAACCCTCTGAGAGAAGAAATTCCTCCTCATCTCAGTTTTAAATGGGTGGCCCCTTATTCTGAGACTATGTCCCTTAGTTTTAGTTTCCCCTGAGCGGAAACATCCTCTCTGCATCCACCTTGTCGAGCCCCCTCATTATCTTATAAGTTTCAATAAGATCACCTCTCATTCTTCTGAATTCCAATGAGTAGAGGCCCAACCTACTCAACCTTTCCCCATAAGTCAACCCCCTCATCCCCGGAATCAACCGAGTGAACCTTCTCTGAACTGCCTCCAAAGCAAGTATATCCTTTCGGAAATATGGAAATCAAAACTGCACGCAGTACTCCAGGTGTGGCCTCACCAATACCCTGTACAACTGTAGCAAGACTTCCCTGCTTTTATACTCCATCCCCTTTGCAATAAAGGCCAAGATACCACTGGCCTTCCTGATCACTTGCTGTACCTGCGTACTATCCTTTTGTGTTTCATGCACAAGTACCCCCAGGTCCCGCTGTACTGCGGCACTTTCAACCAAGCCTTTTTTTTTGTTCTTCCTTCCGTTGACGACCCTGTGACCCTATCTCACTTGCAAATGACTCCTTAGATGTTTGGTACCATACCACTTTGGGCCCACGTCACTGGCCCCAACCCCGATCCCACCTCCTCCTCCCCGCCTCCCCCCAATGACACAGCCACAGTCTTTAGCCTTCCGTTGACATGCTTTCCAGGCCCCCTTTTAATGCCCCTTTCCTTCCCCCTCTCTTACTTTCGACCACCCAGCAAAAAAGAAGTATCGCTGTCCTCTCCTCTGTCTGTCTCTCTCTCTCTCTCTCTCACTTGGTCGCTGGCTCGGTTCCCGTTCATGGTAGACAACAGCATTTGCCGATCTTCCTGATCAGTGCTTCCTGCCAGGCCACGCGGCGATCGGACAACTGGGTAGCAGAGGCGGAGGCTGCGGCAGTGACAGAGACAGCGTCAGATTCAGATGGCGACATTCCCTCCGCAAGCTTCTCAACGGGTCCCTGCCAAGCTCCCACCCCCCCCCCCCCCCCGCCACCCCAGAGACCGACCGTCGTGGTCACAGGCCTTTTAATTACAAGACACCGTGACCTCCCTACACCCCCAACCCCTCACTGTTTCAGTGTCAGAGTCCCTCGTGTAATGTATACACCCATGAGTATGCTCACAGGTTTCTGGAGCTGTTCAATTGGGAGTGGCTTAGCCAGTCACATGATGTTCACCGCACTCAATAAAACCCCAACCAGTTGGGGCTAGGTCATCCAACGATGAGGTATGCAGTTGTGAGCCTAGTGGATGAACTGGTAATGTGCAGTGTGATTGTTAAATCTTTTGCTAATAAACCAACTCGTTCTGAATAGCAATGTGTTGCCATGAATTCTTAAGCAAAGAACCCATGAAGCAAATACATTACAGCTATAACCACCGCACAATGAACACAGTGCCTCGGTCACTTGAATCCCTGCTTTGTCCGAGTTCCAATCTCTTGTTACCCCCCACCCAGCACCTAGACGGGGCAAATGGCCACACACCTAGACGTATCAACGGGCCGATGGGTGGGGTGTTTGGGGGGGGCTGTTGGGGTGGGTGGGATTGTTAGGGGGGGTGTTGGGGGTGGTGTTAGGGTGGGGGTGGTGTTAGAGTGGGGGTGTGTTGGGGTGGGGAGGTACTGAGGTGGGGGGGGTGTTGGGGAGGCGGTGTGTTAGGGTGGGGGGGTGTTAGGGGGTGGTGTTGGGGTGGGGGGGCGTGTTATGGTGGGGGGTGTTAGAGTGGGGGGGGTGTTGGGGTGGGGGGGTGTTGGGGTGGGGGTGCGTTGGAGTGAGGGGTGTTGGGGTGGAGGGGTGTTGGGGTGGGGGGTGTTGGGGTGGGGGTGGTGTTGGGGTGGAGGTGCGTTGGGGTGGGGGGGTGTTGGGGTGGGAGTGTGTTGGGGTGAGGGGTGTTGGGGTGGAGGGGTGTTAGGGTGGGGAGGTGTTGGGGTGGGGATGGTGTTGGGCGGGGTGTTGGGGTGGGGGGGCGTGTTATGGTGGGGTTGCATTGTGGTGGGGGGGTGTTGGGGGGGATGTTGGGGTGGGGGGGGCGTGTTATTGTGGGGTGGGGGGGTGTTGGGGGGGATGTTGGGGTGGGAGAGTGTTAGGGTGGGGGGGTGTTGGGTGGGGGTGGTGTTGGGCGGGGTGTTGGGGTGGGGGGGCGTGTTATGGTGGGGTTGCATTGGGGTGGGGGGGTGTTGGGATGGGGGGTGTTGGGTTGTGTCTTGTGTGGGGGGGGTGTTAGGGTGGGGGTTTGCTGGGCAGCAATCGTGAGTGGTCACTCTGCGGCTGATTTCCCCGCTCTCTCAACCCAGGTGTTTGGGGGGTGGGGGGGACACTGAAGCCAATCGCAGCCCTCCTGCACGGCGGAGACCAGTGGGGCCGCCATGGGCTTGGGGACAGACCCTCGGGGACCCTGGAGGACTGAGAGGCCGCGGCGGGGAAATGGGCTGCAAATTGGACAGTGCTTGCCGACGATGCCTCCTACAGGTGAATAGTCAGTCCTTTTGGGCGCTGGGCGGACAGGGGGCTTGAGCGGCCTGTGGAACTGTGCCCTCCAGAAAGCAGCAGGAGGAAATTGGAAGGATCTGCCAATGTTTTGTGAGGATCTTGGCAACACGATGGCAAGGGCACTCACTACAAGTGGTGTCTATGCCAATGAACCAGGGAGCAAGGCAGGGGCGGGGGGCGGAAATAAGATTGGGTTCCCATGTGGATGTCATATGAGGACGATCCAAAACTCGGCTGCCCCGTGTCCTAACTCGCACCGAGTCCCACTCACCCATCACCCCCTGTGCTCGCTGCCCCGTGTCCTAACTCGCACCGAGTCCCGCTCACCCATCACCCCCTGTGCTCGCTGCCCCGTGTCCTAACTCGCACCGAGTCCCGCTCACCCATCACCCCCCTGTGCTCGCTGCCCCCGTGTCCTAACTCGCACTGAGTCCCGCTCACCCATCACCCTCTGTGCTCGCTGCCCCGTGTCCTAACTCGCACCGAGTCCCGCTCACCCATCACCCCCTGTGCTCACTGCCCTGTGTCCTAACTCGCACCGAGTCCCGCTCACCCATCACCCCCCGTGTTCGCTGCCCCGTGTCCTAACTCGCACCGAGTCCCGCTCACCCATCACCCCCCGTGTTCGCTGCCCCGTGTCCTAACTCGCACCGTGTCCCGTTCACCCATCAACCCCTGTGCTCACTGACCTACATTGGCTCCTGGTTAAGCAACGCCTCGATTTCAAAATTATTATCCTTGTTTAGAAATCCCTCCATGGCCCTCGCACCTCCCTATCTCTGTAATCTCCTCCAGCCCCACAACCCCCCGAGATGTCTGCGCTCCTCTAATTCTGCCCTCCTGAGCATCCCTGATTATAATTGCTCCACCATCGGTGGCCGTGCCTTCTGTTGCCTGGGCCCCAAGCTCTGGAACTCCCTCCCTAAACCTCTCCGCCTCTCTCTCCTCTTTAAGACGCTCCTTAAAACCGACCTCTCTGACCAAGCTTCCTGCACTAATTTCTCCTTATGTGGCTCGGTGTCAGGTTTTTTTTTCTGTCTTACGTGAAGCGCCTTGGGACGTTTTATAATGTTTAAGGCGCTATATAAATACAAGTTGTTGTTGTTGAGAGAATCATTGCCGTTCCCCTCCCCCGGAAGCAAACTCCACTTTCAAAAAGGGAACTGGATATATCTTTAAAAAAGGAGACGTCTGCAGGACTATGGGGAGGAATGATCCCGGCTCGGCAACGATGGGCCGAATGGCCTCCTCCTTCCCAGGACCACGCGGGAACCATGGGCCAGTGGGTGAGGTCCCGGGCAGATGGAGTATAATGTGGGAAAATGTGAGGTTATCCACTTTGGTAGGAAAACTAACTCAGCAAATTAGTATTTAAATGGAGAGATTACAGAATGCTGCAGTACAGCGGGACCTGGGGGTCCTTGTGCATGAAACACAAAAAGTTAGCATGCAGGTACAGCAAGTGATCAGGAAGGCCAATGGAATGTTGGCCTTTATTGAAAGGGGGATGGAGTATAAAAGCAGAGAAGTCCTGCTACAACTGTACAGGATATTGGTGAGGCCACACCTGGAGTACTGCGTGCAGTTTTGGTCTCCGTATTTAGGGAGAGATATACTTGCATTGGAGGCTGTTCAGAGAAGGTTCACTCGGTTGATTCCTGAGATGAGGGGCTTGTCTTATGAGGAAAGATTGAGCAGGCTGGGCCTGTACTCATTGGAGTTTAGAAGAATGTGAGGTGATCTTATTAAAACGTGTAAGATTCTGAGGGGGCTGGACAGGGTGGATGCAGAGAGGATGTTTCCCCGCGTGGGGGAATCTAGAACTAGGGGGCATAGTCTCAGAATAAGGGGCCGCCCATTTAGAATGGAGATGAGGAGGAATTTCTTCTCTCAGAGGGTCGTGAATCTTTGGAATTCTCTGCCCCAGAGAGCTGTGGGGGCTGGGACATTGAATATATTTAAGGCGGAGATAGACAGATTTTTGAGCGATAAGGGAGTGAAGGGTTATGGGGAGCGGGCGGGGAAGTGGAGCTGAGTCCATGATCGGATCAACCACGATCTTACTGAATGGCGGAGCAGGCTCGAGGGGTCGAATTAATAATTTGAGAATCTGCCCGTGATAGATTTTTGCAAGTCAAGGGGTATTAAGGGTTATGGAACCAAGGTGGGTGGGATGGAGATCGGACGCAGATTAAGCATGATCTGATTGGATGGCGAAACAGCCTCAAGAGGCTGACTGGCCTCCTCCTGTTCCTACATCCCCGTGTTTCTTGCCTTCGCAGTCCTCCCCAAATGGACCACCAGACCTTCACGAGCCTCCCAATCCCAGCCTGGCGACTCCCAGAAATCCTGCACTGACCCCCGAACTCCCAGTCCTGCCGGCACCGCCCTGCTCCGTCGGGAGGTCGGAGGTCGAAGGTTGGGAGCTACTACAACCTAGCCCCCGGTGACTGTGAAGGAACGCCACATGGGCCACAACCACAGCCGCCTGCACATCGACAGCGCCTTTTAACGTACGTGTAGTAAAATAAAGCCCCAAGGCGATAGCTGTGAGGAAACCGCGCTCAGGGAGGGAGGGGTTGACTGAATGTTTGGTCAAAGGAGACATGCTTTTGAGGTTTTTAAAGGTGGGTGGAGAGGTGGAGAGGGGTGTCATAAGTGAGGGAGGGCAGCCTAAAGAGGGGTCAAATAACGAAAGGAAACTAAGGTCGGACTCGCTGACACTCCACGCCCTTCTGTCCAGAAACAGTCGTCCCGCGCAAAGCTCAGACACGGCGCGAAACCACCCGGCTATTCTGTCGCGTGGGGCGTTCGACTGTTTTTAGCTCCTTCCCGTTCCTGGAGGAGGAGGAGAACGAGGAAATGGGGAGGGCGAAGAGGAGGAGGAGGAGGAGGAAGAGAGGAAGTCAAAGAGGAGGATGAGGAGAACGCGGAGGAGGAGGCACAACAACAACAACTTGTATTTATATAGTGCCTTTATATAGTGCTTCGCACGGGTGTTGTAAGACAAAACAGATAAATTTGACACTGAGTCACTGAAGAAGAAATTAGGGCAGGTGACCAAAAGCTGGGTCAGAGAGGTCGGTTTTAAGGAGCGCCCTGAAGGAGGAGAGAGAGGCGGAGAGGTTTAGGGAGGGAGTTCCAGAGCCTTGGGGCCCAGGCAACAGAAGGCACGGCCACCGATGGTGGAGCGATTATAATCAGGGATGCTCAAGAGGGCAGAATTAGAGGAGCGTGGTGTGGAAGCTGTCATAAGCCACGTAATCCCCACCGACACCTGGGAGTACCTGGGCCAAAGATCAGTCCGCCCTAAGTGGAGGAAGTGCATCCGGGAGGGCGCTGAGCACCTCGAGTCTCGTCGCCGAGAGCGTGCAGAAAGCAAGCGCAGGCAGCGGAAGGAGCGCGCGGCAAACCAGTCCCACCCACCCTTTCCTTCAACCACTGTCTGTCCCACCTGTGACAGGGACTGTGTGGTTCTCGTATCGGACTGTTCAGCCACCGAATGGACTCATTTTAAGAGTGGAAGCAAGTCTTCCTCGGTTCCGAGGGACTGCCCATGGTGATGATGACGATGAATGGACGGCGGCCGAGAGAAACCAATCGCGCTTGCGGCGCGAGCCCTCACCGGGATCGCCTGACACCCACGCGCAGATTGAAAAGGGCGCGGTCGCCAAAGTGTTTGGGGCTCAAGAAAATTCCAACAGTTCCTGATCGGCAGGAAGCTCACCCTGATAACAGATCACAAACTGCGCCGAGCAACACTGGGGGGCCCAAATCTGCCATCCCTGCAATGGCTGCCTCGAGGCTGGGCAGTGCAGTGTTGTCACAGTAGCACTACACGGCTGAATATCGCACTTCGAAGCAGAGCGCAATTGCAGAGGCCTTGTCCAGGGTGCCGCAGCAGGAGGACTCGTGTATTGGGGACGGGGGAGTGGGGGGGAACGGTGTGATTTTCAGTGCCGTTGACAAAGACTTTCCCCTGAGTGCAACTGAGACAGCCAAGGAGACTCAACAGGCCACCGTACTGAAAGGAGTGTATGAAAGCACCTCGAATGAATGGGCGGGTGAGTGTACGGACACAGAGTTGAAACCACTCCACAGCCGTCGCACTGAATTAGAAACATAGAAACATCGAAAATAGGAGTAGGCCATTCGGCCCTTCGAGCCTGCACCGCCATTCAATAAGATCATGGCTGATCATTCACCTCAGTACCCCTTTCCTGCTTTCTCTCCATACCCCTTGATCCCTTTAGCCGTAAGGGCCACATCTAACTCCCTCTTGAATTGTCGAGTGAGCAAGTTTTGTATCAAGAGGGGAAACAGTGTGGTGCTAACTACTTCTTTGGGTTCGGAACCAAAACAAAACAGTCCAACAATTAGATCAACACGCAAGCCAGTAGATCAGCAAAACCTGTTACTAAACTGGATTTGTAGTTCATTTAGCAACAACAGCAACTTATATTTATACAGCGCCTTTAATGTAGTGAAACATCCCAAGGTGCTTCACAGGAGTGTTTAAAGACAAAACGAATAAATTTGACACCGAGCCACATAAGGAGAAATTAGCGCAGGTGACCAAAAGCTTGGTCAAAGAGGTCGGTTTTAAGGAGTGTCTTAAAGGAGCAACGAGAGGTAGAGACGGAGAGGTTTAGGGAGGGAGTTCCAGAGCTTGGGGCCCAGGCAGCTGAAGGCACGGCCACCGATGGTTGAGCGATTATAATCAGGGATGCTCAGGAGGGCGGAATTAGAGGAGCACAGACATCTCGGGGAGTTGTGGGGCTGGAGGAGATTACAGAGATAGGGAGAGGCGAGGGCCATGGAGGGATTTGTAAACCATTTTGAAATCGAGGCGTTGCTTAACCGGGAGCCAATGTAGGTGGGCGAGCACAGGGGGTGATGGGTGAGCGGGACTGGGTGCGAGTTAGGACACGGGGCAGCGAGCACAGGGGGTGATGGGTGAGCGGGACTCGGTGCGAGTTAGGACACGGGGCAGCGAGCACAGGGGGTGATGGGTGAGCAGGACTCGGTGCGAGTTAGGACACGGGGCAGCGAGCACAGTGGGTGATGGGCGAGCAGGACTCGGTGCGAGTTAGGACACGGGGCAGCGAGCACAGGGGGTGATGGGTGAGCGGGACTTGGTGCGAGTTAGGACACGGGGCAGCGAGCACAGGGGGTGATGGGCGAGCAGGACTCGGTGCGAGTTAGGACACGGGGCAGCGAGCACAGTGGGTGATGGGTGAGCGGGACTCGGTGCGAGTTAGGACACGGGGCAGCCGAGTTTTGGATCACATCTAGTTTACGTAGGGTAGAATGTGGGAGGCCGGTCAGGAGTGCGTCGGAATAGTCCAGTCTGGAGGTAACGCAGATAAAAGCCAGGAGTTTCGGTTATGTAATGTTATGCTGGGAAAAGTGGAGCCATTGTTTTTTGGTACTGGGGAGGGGAATATATAATTATATTTCAGGGGGAGAGCAGTGTAATGTATCATCACATGGTTTGTCACATGATTTAGTATGAGCATGCTCAGTTCACTCTGGTCTGATAAAACATGCACATGGACAAATCACTCGCCTGACATTTGTTCTACCCAAGTATATTACAGCATCTATTAAACAACACTAACATGGGACTAGTATCGATGCAGTTAAGGAGAAGCTGAATAAACACATGAGGGAGAAAGGAATGAATGGATATGGTGATGGGATGAGATGGAGAGGGATGGGAGGAGGCTGGTGGAGCATAAACACCGGCACGGAGCGGTGGGGCCGTCTGGCCTGTTCCTCTGCTGTAAATACTATTTTTTTTACTTGTTCATGGGATGTGGGCGTCGCTGGCAAGGCAGCAGTTATTGCCCATCCCTTAATGGCCCCTTGAGAAGGTGGTGGTGAGCCGCCTTCTTGAACCGCTGCAGTCCCGTGTGGTGAAGGTGCTCCCACAGTGCTGTTAGGGAGGGAGTTCCAGGATTCTGACCCAGCGCCGATATATTTCCAATTCGGGATGGTGTGTGACTCATAGAAACATAGATAATAGGTGCAGGAGTAGGTCATTAGGTCCTTCGAGCCTGCACCACCATTCAATATGATCATGGCTGATCATTTTTGCAACTTCAGTATCCCATTCCTGCTTTCTCTCCATACCCCTTGATCCCTTTAGCCGTAAGGGCCACATCTAACTCCCTTTTAAATATATCTAACGAACTGGCCTCAACAACTTTCTGTGGTAGAGAATTCCACAGGTTCACAATTCTCTGAGTGAAGAAGTTTCTCCTCATCTCGGTCCTAAATGGCTTACCCCTTATCCTTAGACTGTGACCCCTGGTTCTAGACTTTCCCAACATCGGGAACATTCTAACCTGTCCAATACCGACAGAATTTTATATGTTTCTATGAGATCCCCTCTCATTCTTCTAAATTCCAGTGAATATATGCCTAGTCGATCCAGTTTTTCTTCATATGTCAGTCCTGCCATCCCGGGAATCAGTCTGGTGAACCTTTGCTGCACTACCTCAATAGCAAGAATGTCCTTCCTCAGATTAGGAGACCAAAACTGTACACAATATTCAAGGTGTGGCCTCACCAAGACCCTGTACAACTGCAGTAAGACCTCCCTGCTCCTATACTCAAATCCTCTCGCTATGAAGGCCAATATGCCATTTGCCTTCTTCAGCGCCTGCTGTACCTGCATGCCTACTTTCAATGACTGATGTACCATAACACCTAGGTCTCGTTGCACCTCCCCTTTTCCTAATCTATCACCATTCAGATAATATTCTGCCTTCCTGTTTTTGCCATCAAAGTGGATAACCTCACATTTATCTACATTATACTACATCTGCCATGCATTTGCCCACTCACCTAACCTGTCCAAGTCACCCTGCAGCCTCTTAGCATCCTCCTCACAGCTCATACCGCCACCCAGCTTAGTGTCATCTGCAAACTTGGAGATATTACATTCAATTCCTTCGTCCAAATCATTAATGTATATTGTAAATAGCTGGTTTCCTAGCACTGAACCTTGCGGTACCCCACTAGTCACTGCCTACCATTCTGAAAAGGACCCGTTTATTCCTACTCTTTGCTTCCTGTCTGACAACCAGTTCTCTATCCACGTCAGCACATTACCCCCAATACCATGTGCTTTAATTTTGCACACTAATCTCTTGTGTGGGACATTGTCAAAAACCTTATGAAAGTCCAAATACAACACATCCACTGGTTGTCCGTTGTCCACTCTACCAGTTACATCCTCAAAAAATTCTAGAAAATTCTCGAAGGCTCGGAGGGGAACGTGGAGGTGGTGGTGTTCCCATGCCCCTGCTGCCCTTGTCCTTCTAAGCGGTAGAGGTCGCGGGTTTGGGAGGTGCTGCCAAAGAAGCCTTGGCGAGTTGCTGCAGTGCATCTTGTAGACGGTGCACACTGCAGCCAGGGGGCGCCGGTGGTGGAGGGAGTGAGTGTTGAAGGTGGTGGGTAGCATGCCCATCAAGCGGGCTGCTTTGTCCTGGATGGTGTCAAGCTTCTCGAGTGTTGTTGGAGCTGCACTCATCCAGGCAAGTGGAGAGTGTTCCATCACACTCCTGACTTGGGCCTTGTAGATGGTGGAAAGGCTTTGGGGAGTCAGGAGGTGAGACATTTGCCGTAGAATACACAGCCTCTGACCTGCTCTTGTAGCCACAGTATTTAAGGGGCTGGTCCAGGTAAGTTTCTATCTGCTATAGAATCACAGAAAGTTACAGCACGGAAGGAGGCCATTCGGCCCATCGTGTCCGCGCCGGCCGACAAAGAGCCACCCAGCCTAATCCCACATTCCAGCTCTCGGTCCGTAGCCCTGCAGGTTACGGCACTTCAGGTACACATCCAAGTACTTTTTAAATGTGGTGAGGGTTTCTGCCTCTACCACCCTTTCAGGCAGTGAGTTCCAGACCCCCACCACCCTTTGGGTGAAGACATTTCCCCTCAAATCCCCTCTAAACCTCCCCCCAATTACTTTCAATCTATGCCCCCTGGTTGTTGACCCCTATGCTAAGGGAAATAGGTCCGTCCTATCCACTCTATCTAGGCCCTAATTATTTTATACACCTCAATGAGGTCTCCCCTCAGCCTCCTCTGTGCCAAGAAAAACAACCCCAGCCTATCCAATCTTTCCTCATAGCTAAGATTCTCCACTCCTGGCAACATGCTCGTAAATCTCCTCTGTACCCTCTCCACGTCCTTCCTGTAATGCGGTGACCAGAACAGCACACAGTACTCCAGCTGTGACCTAACCAGTGTTTTATACCATGCAACATGACAGCGGTGCTTCACAAAAGTGGCAACCAGACACCGAGCAGAGATGAGAGAAGGGTTAATGGAGGTGGCCAATGAAGATCAAAGAGGGTAGGTTTTGGGTGGGATGGGGCTTCTTGAAGGAAAGGAGAAGGGTTGGCCAGGATAAGAACATAATAACATAAAATATAGGAGCAGGAGTCGGCCATTCGGCCCCTCGAGCCTAATCCCCCATTCAATATGATCATGGCTGATCCGATCATGGACTCAGCTCCAGTTCACCGTCCGCTCCCCATAACCCCTTATTCCCTTATCCCTTAAGCAACTGTCTATCTCTGTCTTAAATTTATTCAATGACCCAGGTTCCACAGCTCTCTGAGGCAGCGAATTCCACAGATTTACAACCCTCTGAGCGATGAGGGGGTTGACTTATGAGGAAAGGTTGAGTAGGTTGGGCCTCTACTCATTGGAGTTCAGAAGAATGAGAGGTGATCTTATCGAAATGTAAAAGATTATGAGGGGGCTTGACAAGGTGGATGCAGAGAGGATGTTTCCACTGATGGGGGAGACTAGAACTAGGGGGCATGATCTTAGAATAAGGGGCCGCCCATTTAAAACTGAGATGAGGAGGAATTTCTTCTCTCAGAGGGTTGTAAATCTGTGGAATTCACTGCCTCAGAGAGCTGTGGAAGCTGGGTCATTGAATAAATTTAAGGCGAGGATAGACAGTTGCTTAACCGATAAGGGAATAAGGGGTTATGGGGAGCGGGCGGGGAAGTAGACCTGAGTCCATGATCGGATCAGCCACAATCGTATTAAATGGCGGAGCAGGCTCGAGGGGCAGTATGGCCTACTCCTGCTCCTATTTCTTATGTTGGAAGAAATTCCTCCTCATCTCAGTTTTAAATGGGCGGCCCCTTTGTCATGTCTGTAATGCACTTATGAATGACTCCACGAGGCAATGGTGTTGTACTCAAACTGTAGTGACTTCGGTCCTTTATTCGTAACTCCAGAGTGAGGCACATGCATGGTGAGCAGCCTTTTATACTGGGCCCTGCACACCTATGCAGGTAACCCTCAGGTCTCCCACCCCAGTGCCCTCTGGTGGACAGCCCCTGCCACAGGGGCAGGAAACCCCGGTCTCCACCAGTTGCACCCTCTAGTGGTGCCAGCATAGTATATACACAGTGTAAACCTTATTGATAGTACATCAGGTAACAAGTCTCCATCTTATGCAACTATACAGTGACTACACAGAGAGTATATCTATAGTCTGCATATATAACATCACTCTCCCCCAAGTCCTTTGTGCTGATTACCTTTGCACTATGTGCTCTGGCTTAGCTGTCCCCAGACTTAAGTGCCAATAGCCCTTGCACCTTGGCTGCGCTTTGGTTTGGCTCTCTCCCTGTTAACCCCCAAGTCCTTTTGCCACAACGTTGGGTGGCGGTTACCAGTTTGGATGGTTTGATGATGCAGTGGAGGTTCCAGTGGGTTCTGGGTGTGGTCCATGTGTGTGTCCATGGCTACATACATCCATTTCCACCCCCTCCCCCCAAAGCGGGATCATGCAGCTGGCCCGTTACATTAACATACAGGATCAGACACAGTGCAAGTACAAAGAAAGGAAGTTACAGTTTGTATCGTGACACCTTGGTTCCGTGACTTATATTCGTTACGTTTTGCGGTCGTGCGCCAGGATTGGGTAGATTGCATTCATGGTTCAGTCATGGCCAGTACTGAGGTAGCAGTACAGGTATGCGAGGACGCATGTTCCAAAGCAACCGGCCAGGATCCTAGTCGTCTGATAGCAATGCTGCGCCCCCTGCCAGTGGGGTGGGCCAGGACTCAGGGCCTTTGCCATTGCATACTGGTGGGCAGAGCCGCAGATGTGTGTGGCCTCCCTGTCCTCCTTTGAGGGCTGCAGAATCTTCTGCCTGCTCTCTAACGACATGGCCGAGGTAGCGACTGGGTCTGGGGGCTGCACCGTCTCCACCCGGGTGGTGGGCAACGGCGGCCGACTGCGCGTATTGGCGCCGTTTTCGTTTCCAGGTCCGAGGCGAATAGTGCCATCGGGTGCCTGCAGCGTGGGATAGACCTGGGGCAGGGTATCAGGATCAGTGCCTTCACCCTCCTGAGGTCGCTGGCCTATAACCTGTGGGGACACCTGGGACAGGGCATCAGGATCAGCGCCTTCACCCTCCCGAGTTCGCTCGCTTGCTACTTTTGGGGACACTCTATTCCCGACATCTCGCAACAACATTTTGTTCACAATCTTAATAGGTTCGTTACAAGAGCATACAATGTCTCTTTAAGTTCAGTTGGCTGCAGGTCTCCTTTAAGGGAACGCTGCTGGCTCTACCCCAATCAAATCCTTTGTTAGACACCAGGTGTTGGTCCCTCAGCGTTGCACCTCGTGCTATGGCCGCGGCCATCTTTTCTTTCAGCCACGCTGCCCCTCGCCGCAGCAGGGACGCCATCTTGCCTCTGTCCTCGAGGTCGACTGCCTTGATCCTTCGCTCCCGCGATTCTGCCACAAAAGCTGGAAGAGTGCCTCTGAATTCGATCTTCCTCCCCAGGAGTCCTGCCACTGGAGCCGGGAAGGTGCTTTTAGGTCGTTCCGGTCGGATCATTGCCACGCAGTCGTGATGGACGGTCTGTGCCTCAGGTGCTGCGCTGGTCTGTTCTCTGGTGCCTGGCCCAAGCGAAGGTGAGGTTTCGCTCTGTCTCTGAGCACAGGGGACATCGATTGCTGGAGTGAAGAGGTCTTCCCATTTCCACTGGATCTTCCCCATCCACCTTCTTCCGAGTAGCATTGGACCATCACCTGCAACAATCCACAGAGGTAACTTGTGCACCACGCCATTATGGATTACACTTACATCCGCACTACCAAGGACTGGGATCAGCTCCTTGGCGCAACTTTTCCTGTACTGGAACCAGCTCGGGTCGTTTTTCGTTCCATAGCCTCTCAAAGGCCTCCTGGCTCATCACTGACTGGCTCGCTCCCGTGTCCACTTCCGTGAAGACTGGAACGCCGTTTATCTCGACTTCCATCTTCACTGGCGGACAATCGGTGGTGCAGGTAAACACTCCATACACTTCTTCTGGGGCTGAGCTGTCAATCTGGCCAAATCATCATACCCCCCCCGCTGGATTCAAAGTCATCTACCGACTCCTCTGCTAGACGGTGAGTCATATTTTTTTTACACATACACTGGAGGTGGCCCTTCGTGTTACAAGCTTTGCATACGTACTCAGCAAACCGACGCTGGTGAGCCCTATGGTTTCCTCCGCAATGGCAGCATGGTGCTACTCGGTTAACATCCCTCGGCGGACTCTGAGTTCTGGAACCCTGAGGTCTGTGCTCTCTGCCCTGGGCAGAGCCACGTTCTACAGCCTTACCTGTGAAAGGCACCACTCTGTGTACAGTACTTGCTGAGTTTGAGTCCACAGGATGAATAATTTGCTTGGTGCTGCAGGTCGAGGTCATGAACACCTGACCGATGCTGATGGCCTTCTGCAGGTTGACTGTGGTGTTGGCAGATAATAGCTTGTGAAGGAGGCCCTCGCGGCCAATTCCTATAACGAAGATGTCTCGCAATGCTTCGTTGAGGTGTGTGCCGAAATCACACGGTGCCGCAAGTTTCCTGAGGTCGGCAGCATATTTTGCAATCTCCTGGCCCTCAGGTCTATGGTGAGTGTAGAATCTGTGCCTGGCCGTGAGGATGCTCTGTTTTGGTTTTAGTTGGTCACGAATGAGTTCAGTCAGCTCCTCGTATGTCTTATCCTTTGCCTTCATGGGTGCCAGCAAGTCCCTGATGAAGCGGTAGACCTCGGGCCCACAACTGGTCAGCAGTATAGCCTTGCGCTTCTCCGCCAATGTGTCCGTCTCCCCTGCCAGGTCGTTTGCCACGAAATATTGCTCGAGCCGTTCCGTGAAGGCATCCCAATCATCACCCTCTGCGAAGTCTTTCAGTGTGTCAAAGATAGCCATAATCATGTGAAAGTCCATATTCTCGTCGCCAGTTGTTATGTCTGTAATGCACTTATGAATGACACCACGAGGCAATGTGTTGTGCTCAAACTGTAGTGACCTTGGACCTTTATTCGTAACTCCAGGGTGAGGCACATGCATGGTGGGCAGCCTTTTATACTGGGCCCTGCACACCTATGCAGGTGACCCTCAGATCTCCCACCGCAGTGCCCTCTGGTGGACAGCCTCTGCCACAGGGGCAGGAAACCCCGGTCTCCACCAGTTGCACCCTCTAGTGGTGCCAGCATAGTATACACAGTGTAAACCTTATTGATAGTACATCAGGTAACAAGTCTACATCTTATGCAACTATACAGTGGCTACACAGAGAGTATATCTATAGTCTGCATATATAACACCCTTATTCTAAGATTGGGCCCCCTAGTTCTAGTCTCCCCCATCAGTGGAAACATCCTCTCTGCATCCACCTTGTCAAGCCCCCTCATAATCTTATACGTTTCAATAAGATCACCTCTCATTCTTCTGAATTCCAATGAGTAGAGGCCTAACCTGCTCAACTGGGTGAAAGAGGTCGGGGAAGGCTGTGCTGATCGGGAGGGCAAGGAGGCCAAATGCTCGGTGGTGGGAAGGGAATGGGATTGCCAAGGAGAACCGAGATGGAAGAGTTGACATAGAATTGGAGGTGATGGGAGGGGCAGGCCGCGAAGCAGTGTATCAATTTTGAATGTGCCACATCGGGTTACCGGTGTAGTTAGCGGAGGGTAAGGGTGATAGAGGAGCAGAATAGAGTGTGGGCAAGTGCTAGACACACCAACGTTAGCGTCCTCGACCAGGCCAACATCCCCAGCATCGAAGCACTGACCACACTCGACCAGCTCCGCTGGGCAGGGCCACATTGTCCGCATGCCCCGACACGAGACTCCCAAAGCGAGCGCTCCACTCGGAACTCCTACACGGCAAGCGAGCCCCAGGTGGGCAGAGGAAACGTTACAAGGACCACCCTCAAAGCCTCCCTGATAAAGTGCAACATCCCCACCGACACCTAGGAGCCCCTGGGCCAAAGACCAGTCCGCCCTAAGTGGAGGAAGAGCATCCGGGAGGGCGCTGAGCACCTCGAGTCTCGTCGCCGAGAGCATGCGGAAAGCAAGCGCAGGCAGCGGAAGGAGCGTGCGGCAAACCAGTCCCACCCTCCCCTTCCCTCAACCACTGTCTGTCCCACCTGTGACAGGGACTGTGGTTCCCGTATTGGACTGTTCAGTCACCTGAGAACTCATTTTTAGAGTGGAAGCAAGTCTTCCTCGATTCCGAGGGACTGCCTATGGTGATGGTGATCTCAAGCCTGCAGCTCCGCAGTAGGGGAGGATTGAGAGCTCGACCAGCTCTCTACTTTGTCTTTCTTCCCCTCCACCCGATGACACCCGGGCTAACTTGTACCAACCATTGCCACAGCCCTTCGCGATCTGGCACCATACCAGCCTGGCATGTGGGAGGGGTGGCAGGAAGGCTGACTGACTTCGCCCCGACAAAAAGACACATAACACACAATGATTGGCACAAACGACCCACCCACCCCCGCTCCCCCCCCTCCCCCGCCACACCCCTCCACCCTCCCCGCCCGATCCACACCCACATGCCATGAGGTTAATGCCGGTTAGGGAAATGGGCCATTCGGGGAACGGGCTTTGAACTTCAATGGCCCACGCACAGCTCAGGGGTCAGACTACGCTGTTCAGTCCTTCCGAGAGAGTCAAGGGTTATGGGGAGCGGGCGAGCAAGTGGAGTTGAGGCCAGGATCAGATCAGCCCTGATTTCATTGAATGGTGGAGCAGGCTCGAGGGGCTAAATGGCCGACTCCTGCTCCTATTTCTTATGTTCCTAATAGACTCTTTCTCCCAGTTTCCAACCCTCGCTTCTGAGGCAGTCCCTCGTATCGAGGATGGCTTCCTTCCACGCCAAGAAAGGGATGAGTTCACAGGTGTTTCAATGAAGGACCTAATATTCCAGGTCCTGAACTACATCCTGAAGGGTGGAAGATGCCTGTGGGTGGATTTTTTTAACGTGGGTTGGCCGTTGCACACCAGCCACCACACGGGGCTTGACAGAGCGAGGTCTTGGTCCAGTGGCAAGGATTAACCAGGACGACTGGAGACCAGCTCTGCTGCACGGACCTAGTGCGTGCACATATCGCACAGTGTGGGCTGGGCCCGTGCTGCCCCTGGGCCCCTCGCCTCTTCTGGGCCCCAAACTCACGCCTCTCCTGGGCCCCGACCCCCATCACGACTGCAACCGTTGACTATTTGCTTGTGCATGGCTACCAGTTGGTCAACCTCTGCCCTCCCACCCAGTACCTCATGCAATTCTTCACATGTCAGGCTGGGGCAGGGAGTGTCTGCACGAGTATTTGACGGCGGAAGGGTTGGGAGGTGGGTCGTGGGGTGGGGGGTGGGGGTCACGTGACTGACCCTCGCTCGATGTCCGCAGGCGAGCACGTTCCGGCAGCTAACAGAAGCGGGGACTCTGGTTCTTCCTGGCACAGGGCCATTGCCCTGCGGCTGGAGGGAGTTCCTCGGCCCCGGGTTGGAGTGGGAGAGGGCCCGGCGAGTCTTGATCTCCGCTCGGATGGACAGAGGAGGTGGGAGCACAAAACATGGAGCACCCGGAGCCTAGTCTTGCAAAGGATGGAAATGAGAGGGAGTGAGTATCAGACAACAAGGCTTTGACTTACATAAGAACATAAGAACATAAGAAATAGGAGCAGGAGTCGGCCATTTGGCCCCTCGAGCCTGCTCCGCCATTTAATATGATCATAGCTGATCCGATCATGGGCTCAGCTCCCACTTCCGCATCCGCTCCCCATAACCCTTCACTCCCTTATCGCTCAAAAATCTGTCTATCTCCGCCTTAAATATATTCAATGACCCAGCCTCCACAGCTCTCTGGGGCAGAGAATTCCAAAAATTCACGACCCTCTGAGAGAAGAAATTCCTCCTCATCTCAGTTTTAAATGGGTGGCCCCTTATTCCAAGTCTATGTCCCCTAGTTCTAGTCTCCCCCATCAGTGGAAACATCCTCTCTTCATCCACCTTGTCGAGCCCCCTCATAATCTTATACGTTTCAATAAGATCACCTCTCATTCTTCTGAATTCCAATGAGTATAGGCCCAACCTACTCAACCTTTCCTCATAAGTGAACCCCTTCATTTCTGGAATCAACCTAGTGAACCTTCTCTGAACTGCCTCCAATGCAAGTGTATCACTCCTTAAATACGGAGACCAAAACTGTACGCAGTACTCCAGGTGTGGCCTCACC
This sequence comes from Pristiophorus japonicus, assembly GCF_044704955.1. Classification (NCBI taxonomy): domain Eukaryota; kingdom Metazoa; phylum Chordata; class Chondrichthyes; family Pristiophoridae; genus Pristiophorus; species Pristiophorus japonicus. The sequence goes on along the minus strand of NC_091996.1, from coordinate 86,606,428 downwards.
AATACCCTGTACAGTTGTAGCAGGACTTCTCTGCTTTTATACTCTATCCCCCTTGCAATAAAGGCCAACATTCCATTGGCCTTCCTGATCACTTGCTGTACCTGCACACTAACTTTTTGTGTTTCATGCACAAGGACCCCCAGGTCCCTCTGTACTGCAGCACTTTGCAATTTTTCTCCATTTAAATTATAATTTGCTTTTCTATTATTTCTGCCAAAGTGGATAACCTCACATTTTCCCACATTACACTCTATCTGCCAAATTTTTGCCCACTCACTTAGCCTGTCTATATCCCTTTGCAGATTTTTTGTGTCCTCCTCACAATTTGCTTTCCCATCCAACTTTGTATCATCAGCAAACTTGGCTACATTACACTCGGTCCCTTCATCCAAGTCATTAATATAGATTGTAAATAGTTAGGGACCCAGCGGCACTCCACTAGTTACAGGTTGCCACCCGGAAAATGACCCATTTATCCCAACTCTCTGTTTTCTGTTCGTTAGCCAATCCTCTATCCATGCTAATATATTACCCCCAACCCCGTGAACTTTCAACTTGTGCATCCCCTCTAGCGTGCCAAGAGAGACTTGGGTTCAACAGAGTTGGTGAGAGGTTTGGCGGATTGCGTATAAGCAGCGCCTTTAAAGGCAGAAAAACATCCCAGGAGCTTCAGCAGACAAAATCGGGATAGGTGAAAGGGGGAGGGTTTTCAGTGGGGCTCGATGGAGGAATGGGAAGGCGGAGAGGCTGAGAGAAGGGAATTACAAAGCATAAGGCCTCGTGAGCTGGAGGAACGGCTGGCACAACCGATTATGTGGTCATTATCACATTGCTGTTTGTGGGAGCTTGCTGTGTGCTAATTGGCTGCCGTGTTTCCCACAATACAACAGTGACTACACTCCAAAGTACTTCATTGGCTGCAAAGCGCTTTGATATGGCCGGTGGTCCTGAAAGGAGTGATATAAATGCAAGTTCCTTCCTCCCTTCCTCCCTCTCTCTCCTTCTTGACTCTTTCTCTCCTTCTCTTTCTTTCTTTTTTTTCTCCCTCGCTCTGAAAGAGGAACCCAAACTCCTTGGAGGAAATTGTGGCACTAGTTCGGAGATCCACTGGCGAACAAGGGAGGCAAGCAAGGCCACGAATGTCAGCTGATGGCCAAGTTGGGGCCGTCAAGGGCGAGGGATGGGAGCTGTTGGTCGCTGCCAACAAAGGAGATATGAAGAACTGAATGGAACAAGATCTCGTTGGCTCATGAAGGAACTTGCAGGATGTCCAGACTCAGTCCAGCCAGGAAGAGACAAATGGAGCCGATGGGCACTGAGGGCTTATGATCTGTGGAGCGTGGACAAATGCACAGGGGAATCGTCAGCAAGAGGGTGGGTTGGTTTGGTCGAAGAGTAGAGGAGTGAAGAAACTAAGGAGGAGAGTGGGCCATCCTCTGCATTCTTCAACACAGCTCCAAGAGGAGCTACACTCTGTATCTAACCCCGTGCTGTACTTTCCCTGGGAGTGTTTGATGGGACAGTGTAGAGGGAGCTTTACTCTGTATCTAACCCCGTGCTGTACCTGCCCTGGGAGTGTTTGATGGGACAGTGTAGAGGGAGCTTTACTCTGTATCTAACCCCGTGCTGTACCTGCCCTGGGAGTGTTTGATGGGACAGTGTAGAGGGAGCTTTACTCTGTATCTAACCCCGTGCTGTACCTGCCCTGGGAGTGTTTGATGGGACAGTGTAGAGGGAGCTTTACTCTGTATCTAACCCCGTGCTGTACCTGCCCTGGGAGTGTTTGATGGGACAGTGTAGAGGGAGCTTTACTCTGTATCTAACCCCGTGCTGTACCTGCCCTGGGAGTGTTTGATGGGACAGTGTAGAGGGAGCTTTACTCTGTATCTAACCCCGTGCTGTACCTGCCCTGGGTGTGTTTGATGGGACAGTGTAGAGGGAGCTTTACTCTGTACCTAACCCCGTGCTGTACCTGCCCTGGGAGTGTTTGATGGGACAGTGTAGAGGGAGCTTTACTCTGTATCTAACCCCATGCTGTACCTGTCCAGGGAGTGTTTGATGGGATAGTGTAGAAACATAGAAACATAGAAACATAGAAACATAGAAAATAGGAGCAGCAATAGGCCATTCGGCCCTTCGAGTCTGCACCGCCATTCAATATGATCATGGCTGATCCTCTATCTCAACACCATATTCCCGCTTTTTCCCCATACCCCTTGATGCCTTCTGTTCTCGAAATCTATCTATCGCCCTCTTAACTATATTCAGTGACTTGGCCTCCACAGCCTTCTGTGGTAGAGAATTCCACAGGTTCACCACCCTCGGAGTGAAAACATTTCTCCTCATCTCGCTCCTAAATTTCCTACCCCGTATCCTGAGACTGTGACCCCTTGTTCTAGACTTCCTAGCCCAGAGAAACATCCTCCCCGCATCCAGTCTATCCAACCCAGTCAGAATTTTATACGTTTCAATGAGGTCCCCTCTCATTCTTCTAAACTCCAGTGAATACAGGCCTAGTTGACTCAATCTCTCCTCAGATGACAGTCCTGCCATTCCAGGAATCAGTCTGGTGAACCTTCGCTGCACTCCCTCTATGGCAAGTAAATCCTTCCTTGGGTAAGGAGACCAAAACTGCACACAATACTCCAGGTGTGGTTTCACCAAGGCCCTGTATAACTGTAGTAAGACATCCTTGCTCCTGTACTCAATTCCTCTTGCAATGAAGGCCAACATACCATTTGCCTTCCTAACTGCTTGCTGCACTGGCATGTTTGCTTTCACTGACTGGTGTACAAGGACACCCAGGTCCCTCTGTACATCGACACTTCCCAAGCCATCACCATTTAAATAATACTTTGCCCTTATGTTTATCCTACCAAAGTGAATAACTTCACATTTATCCACGTTATACTGCCTCTGCCATGTGCTTGCCCACTCACTCAACCTATCTAAATCGCCTTGCAGCGTGTTTGCATCCTCCTCACAACTCACAATCCCACCTAGTTTTGTGTTGTCAGCAAACTTGGGAATATTACATTTGCTTCCCTCATCCAAATTATTTATATATATATTGTGAATAGCTGGGGCCCCAGCACTGATCCCTGTGGTACCCCACTAATCACTGCCCGCCACCCTGAAAAAGACCCGTTTATTCCTACTCTCTGTTTCCTGTCAGTTAACCAATTTTCAATCCATGCCAAAACATTACCCCCAATCCCATGTGCTTTAATTTTGCACACTAACCTCTTATGTGGGACTTTATCAAAGGCCTTCTGAAAATCCAAATACACGACATCCACTGGTTCTCCCTTATCTATTCTATCAGTTACATCCTCAAAAAACTCCAGGAGGTTTGTCAAACATGATTTTCCTTTCATAAATCCATGCAAACACTGTTTAATCCCGCTGATATTAAACAAGTGTGCCGTTATCACATCCTTTATAATAGACGCCAGCATTTTCCCTACTACTGATGACAGACTAACCAGTCTGTAGTTCCACGTTTTCCCTCTCCCTCCTTTTTTAATTAGTGGGGTTACATTTGTCATCCTCCAATCTGCAGGAACTGTTACACAATCTATAGAATTTTGGAAGATGACAACCAATACATCTACTATTTCCATGGCTACCTCTTTTAGTACTTTTAGTTCTCTGGGATGCAGATCATCAGGCCCTTTACTGCGGAACTTTACTCTGTATCTAACCCATGCTGTACCTGCCCTGGGAGTGTTTGATGGGACAGTGTAGAGGGAGCTTTACTCTGTATCTAACCCCGTGCTGTACCTGCCCTGGGAGTGTTTGATGGGGCAGAGTAGAGGGAGCTTTACTCTGTATCTAACCCGTGCTGTACCTGACCTGGGAGTGTCTGATGCTGATCCGGTCCCTTGTACATATACCCCTCATCTTGATCAGCTGGGGAAAGAAATCATACCAAAAGCATAAATTAGAAAAATGAAACATACTATCTATTCTAGTGGGATGATGTTTTGGGTGTTCAACGTACCCTGCTCGCATCATTGGCTTCAATCTGAATGATTTCTGAAGTAAATCAGGATGGAGTGTATTAATTCTCTAGCTTGGCAATGCAACGGTTATACAGGTTGAACTTTCCTTATCCGGCACCCTCGGAGCCTGGCCTGTTCCAGATCAGGGATGTTTCCGGACGAGGGGTGGTCACGTTAAATTGGATGGTACAGGTACTGAGCAAGGGGATATCGGGGTTGGCTGGCTTGGGGCTGGGAGTGTGGCATAGAGATCGTGGGGGGAGCGGGGGCGGTGGATCGCGGGGTCAGGCTAGCGATTGCCAGAGTCGGCAGCGAGGAAAGGACTTCAATTTGTTCAGGTCGGAGTTCTGCGCATACGCCACCCGATGGCCGGAAATGGTTCCGGACGAGGGGTGGTTCCGGATAAGGGAGTTCTGGATATGGGAGTTCTGGATTAGGGAGATTCAACCTGCAGTACTGGACTCTGTAACCTCGAGGTTGGGAGATCAAATCCCACCAGGGCAAGTTGTGGAATTGCATCGATAAAACCTGGTAATGTGTCGGCTTGTCCCCAGGGGAAAACAGTGAAGCCGTTGAAAGCTGTTGGATTGCCGTAGAAACAGAACTGGTTCACAAACACACTTCAGGGAGCGGAACCTGACTTGCCCACAGGGCTTGGACCTATTGGCTCTTACTGCCCTCTGAGGGAACAATCAAGAAGGTGGCCCATCAGGTTGTCAGGGCAACGTCTGCCATCACTGCACACACCCTCACACCAGGTCACACCCTCGGCCATCGGCCAGTAGCATCCTCGAACCACTCGTCCGCTTGTCCCCATCAACGCAGAGGGGCAGGCACCAGACAGGCTTGCCGGCGGGCAAGTACCATTCACCCAGTTTCTCCGCCGTCCTCCCCCAAAGACCCCATGATTCTGAGCTGGTTTGTGGTATCATGCCCACCCTGCAGAACCTTGCTCGCCCGCCAACACCCCCCCCCCCCCGCCCCAAGGGGCATCCATTCTTCATCCGGCCATCCGGGCAATGTCCGCCCAATTTGACCGTGGGGGGTATTGCCAGCGGCCGAGCCCTATCCTGTGCCCGTCTGGCATTCTGAAACATGCCAGTGTTTTCCAGTGTGATCACTGGACCATGAAAGGCAGCGGTCTGTTTTTTATTTCTTGGTTTGCACCCTCCCTCCCACCGGGTCCAGAGGCTCTGAGGCCAATTGTAGTTAAGATCTACTAAGGTTTGAGATGGGAGCTTGTAAAGGACTGGATGGCAGACTCCATCTGAGTGACGTGCACCAAGCTTGCCTTGGCCGATGTTGATACGCAGTGCCAAGGCTAAGTGGCCCGCGGCACAAGGGCACTGTCAAGTGGCACACAGGGCATCTCTGGCGATGCCCAGGCGTTGCGTCACACGCAACGGCCACCAACCGTGCAATAAGTGCTGGCTTCCACCATTCACCATGATTATATTGAGGGAGGCCAACTAACCAGATGTGCAGTGAACAGATATCTCCCTCTCCAACACTGAACAAAACTTGAAATCAAAGCAATTGTCGTGTCCTCACATACAATGGATCAAGGTCTCTGAGTTCCTGGCCTGGGCCAATATTTATCCCTCAATTAACGTCACAAAAATACCAGATTATCTGGCTCATTATCACATCGCTGTTTGTGGGAGCTTGCTGTGCGCAAACTGGCTGCCGCGTTTCCCATATTAGAACAGTGACTACACTCCAAAAAAAGTACTTCATTCGCTGTAATGCGCTATGAGACGTCCGGTGGTATTGGAAGGTGCTATATAAATGCAAGTCTTTCTTTCTCAGGGAGATATCTGTACGCTGACTGGTGTCTATCAGTCCCTCTCTCTCAGGGAGGTATCTGTACACTGACTGGTGTCTCTCAGTCCCTCTCTCTCAGGGAGATATCTGTACACTGACTGGTGTCTCTCAGTCCCCTCTCAGGGAGATATCTGTACACTGACTGGTGTCTCTCAGTCCCTCTCTCTCAGGGAGATAGCTGTACACTGACTGGTGTCTCTCAGTCCCTCTCTCTCAGGGAGATATCTGTACACTGACTGGTGTCTCTCAGTCCCCTCTCCCTCAGGGAGATATCTGTATGCTGACTGGTGTCTCTCAGTCCCCTCTCCCTCAGGGAGATATCTGTACACTGACTGGTGTCTCTCAATCCCTCTCCCTCAGGGAGATATCTGTACACTGACTGGTGTCTCTCAGTCCCTCTCTCTCAGGGAGATATCTGTACACTGACTGGTGTCTCTCAGTCCCCTCTCCCTCAGGGAGATATCTGTACACTGACCGATGTCTCTCAGTCCCTCTCCCTCAGGGAGATATCTGTACACTGACTGGTGTCTCTCAGTCCCCTCTCCCTCAGGGAGATATCTGTACACTGACTGGTGTCTCTCAGTCCCCTCTCCCTCAGGGAGATATCTGTACACTGACTGGTGTCTCTCAGTCCCTCTCTCTCAGAGAGATATCTGTACACTGACTGGTGTCTCTCAATCCCTCTCCCTCAGGGAGATATCTGTACACTGACTGGTGTCTCTCAGTCCCGCTCTCTCAGGGGGATATCTGTACGCTGACTGGTGTCTCTCAGTCCCTCTCCCTCAGAGAGATATCTGTACACTGACTGGGGTCTCTCAGTCCCTCTCCCTCAGGGAGGTATCTGTATATTGACTGGTGTCTCTCAGTCCCCTCTCAGGGAGATATCTGTACATTGACATAGAAATATAGAAACATAGAAAATAGGTGCAGGAGTAGGCCATTCGGCCCTTCGAGCCTGCACCACCATTCAATATGATCATGGCTGATCATGCAACTTCAATACCCCATTCCTACTTTCTCTCCATACCCCTTGATCCCTTTAGCCGTAAAGGCTACATCTAACTCCCTTTTGAATATATCTAACGAACTGGCCACAATAACTTTCTGTGGTAGTGAATTCCACAGGCTCAAAATTCTCTGAGTGAAGAAGTTTCTCCTCATCTCGGTCCTAAATGGCTTACCCCTTATCCTTAGACTGTGACCCCTGGTTCTGGACTTCCCCAACATCGGTAACATTCTTCCTCCATCTAACCTGTCCAGTCCCGTCAGAATTTTATATGTTTCTATCAGATCCCCTCTCATTGTTCTAAATTCCAGTGAATATAAGCCTAGTCGATCCAGTCTTTCTTCATATGTCAGTCCTGCCATCCTGGGAATCAGTCTGGTGAACCTTCGCTGCACTCCCTCAGTAGCAAGAATGTCCTTCCTTAAATTATTCAAGGTGTGGCCTCACCAAGGCCATGTACAACTGCAATAAGACTTCCCTGCTCCTATACTCAAATCCCCTCGCTATGAAGGCCAACATGCCATTTGCCTTCTTCACCGCCAGCTGTTCCTGCATGGCAACTTTCAATGACTGATGTACTATGACACCTAGGTCTCGTTGCACCTCCCCTTTTCCTAATCTGTCACCATTCAGATAGTATTCTGCCTTTCTGTTTTTGCCATCAAAGTGGATAACCTCACATTTATCTACATTATACTGCATCTGCCATGCATTTGCCCACTCACCTAACCTGTCCAAGCCTCTTAGCATCCTCCTTAGCTCACACTGCCATCCAGCTTAGTGTCATCTGAAAACTTGGAGATATTACATTCAATTCCTTTGTCTAAATCATTAATGTATATTGTAAATAGCTGGGGTCCCAGCACTGAACCTCGCGGTACCCCACCAGTCACTGCCTGCCATTCTGAATTTATTCCAACTCTTTGCTTCCTGTCTGTCAACCAGTTCTCTATCCATGTCAATACATGAACCCTGTGCTTTAATTTTGCACACTAATCTCTTGTGTGGGACCTTGTCAAAAGCCTTTTGAAAGTCCAAATACACCACATCCACTGGTTCTTCCTTGTCCACTCTACTAGTTACATCCTCAAAAAATTCTAGATTTGTCAAGCATGATTTCCCTTTCATAAATCCATGCTGACTTGGACCGATCCTGTCACTGCTTTCCAAATGCGCTGTTATTACATCTTTAATAATTGATTACAACATTTTCCCCACTACCAATGTAAGGTTAACCGGTCTACAATTCCGTTTTCTCTCTCCCTCCTTTTTTTAAAAAGTGGGGTTACATTAGCTACCCTCCAATTCATAGGAACTGATCCAGAGTCGATAGAATGTTGGAAAATGATCACCAATGCATCCACTATTTCTAGGGCCACTTCCTTAAGTACTCTGGGATGCAGACTATCAGGCCCTGGGGATTTATCAGCCTTCAATCCCATCGATTTCCCTAACACAATTTCCTGACTAATAAGGATTTCCTTCAGTTCCTCCTTCTCGCTAGACCCTCGATCCCCTAGTATTTCCGGAAGGTTATTTGTGTCTTCCTCAGTGAAGATAGAACCAAAGTATTTGTTCAATTGGTCGCCATTTCTTTTTTCCCCTTTATAAATTCATCTGATTCTGACTGTAAGGGACCTACGTTTGTCGTCACTAATCTTTTTCTCTTCACATAGAAGCTTTTGCAGTCAGCTTTTATGTTCCCTGCAAGCTTCCTCTCATACTCTATCCCCCCCACCCAATTAAACCCTTAGTCCTACTCTGCTGAATTCTAAATTTCTCCCAGTCCTCAGGTTTGCAGCTTTTTCTGGCTAATTTATATGCCTCTTTCTTGGATTTAACACTATCCCTAATTTCCCTTGTTAGCCACAGTTGAGCCACATTCCTCCTTTTATTTTTACACCAGACAGGGATGTACAACAGGGAGAGGGGTCTCTCAGCCCCCTCTCAGGGAGATATCTGCACACTGACTGGTGTCTCTCAGTCCACTCTCAGGGAGATATCTGTACACTGACTGGTGTCTCTCAGACCCCTCTCTCTCAGGGAGATATCTGTACACTGACTGGTGTCTCTCAGTACCCTCTCTCTCAGGGAGATATCTGTACACTGACTGGTGTCTCTCAGTCCCCTCTCAGGGAGATATCTGTATACTGACTGGTGTCTCTCAGACCCCTCTCTCTCAGGGAGATATCTGTACACTGACTGGGGTCTCTCAGTCCCTCTCTCTCAGGGAGATATCTGTACACTGACTGGTGTCTCTCAGTCTCCTCTCTCTCAGGGAGATATCTGTACACTGACTGGTGTCTCTCAGTCCCTCTCTCTCAGGGAGATATCTGTACACTGACTGGTGTCTCTCAGTCTCCTCTCTCTCAGGGAGATATCTGTACACTGACGGGTGTCTCTCAGTCCCTCTCACTCAGGGAGATGTCTCTACACTGACTGGGTCTCTCAGTCCCTCTCTCTCAGGGAGATATCTGTACACTGACTGGTGTCTCTCAGTCTCCTCTCTCTCAGGGAGATATCTGTACACTGACTGGTGTCTCTCAGTCCCTCTCTCTCAGGGAGATATCTGTAAACTAACTGGTGTCTCTCAGTCCCCTCTCCCTCAGGGAGACATCTGTACACTGACTGGTGTCTCTCAGTCCCTCTCACTCAGGGAGATGTCTCTACACTGACTGGGTCTCTCAGTCCCTCTCCCTCAGGGAAATATTGTACACTGACTGGTGTCTCGAAGTCCCTCTCTCAGGGAGATATCTGTACACTGACTGGTGTCTCTCAGTCCCCTCTCCCTCTGGGAGATATCTGTACACTGACTGGGGTCTCTCAGTCCCCTCTCCCTCAGGGAGATATCTGTACACTGACTAGTGTGTCTCAGTCTCCTCTTTCTCAGGGAGATGTCTGTGTACTGATTGGTGTCTCTCAGTCCCTCTCTCTCAGGGAGATATCTGTACACTGACTGGTGTCTCTCAGTCCCATCTCAGGGAGATATCTGTACACTAACTGCTGTCTCTCAGTCCCTCTCCCTCAGCGAGATGTCTGTACACTGACTGGTGTCTCTCAGTCCCTCTCCCTCAGGGAGATATCTGTACACTGACTGGTGTCTCTCAGTCCCCTCTCCCTCAGGGAGATATCTATACACTGACTGGTGTCTCTCAGTCCCCTCTCAGGGAGATATCTGTACACTGACTGGTGTCTCTCAGTCCCCTCTCCCTCTGGGAGATATCTGTACACTGACTGGTGTCTCTCAGTCCCCTCTCCCTCAGGGAGATATCTATACACTGACTAGTGTCTCTCAGTCTCCTCTCTCTCAGGGAGATGTCTGTACACTGACTGGTGTCTCTCAGTCCCTCTCTCTCAGACATTGACAGTGGTCTCCTCATCGCGCTCTCACTGATGTCTGGTCTCCCAGTCTCCTGTCCCTCAGGAACATCCATCTACTCTCGTGCTGGGCCTCACAGGGCCAAATGGATCACACCTCTTGTACCGTTATTGTTCTCACAGTTAGCTTACGCACATCTGACAAAATGAACACTGGTGCAAGGTTTAGTTACTCACAATCGGAATCTTCTTCCTCCTCACGAGCAATCATTTCTCGAGCCCGCTTTATGTTCATCCCTTCATCGTACATCTTCTTCCGTCTTAACTCAAACTGCCGTCTCCTTTCTTGGGAGAAGGGAGGAAAAATGGTAGATAAATTCCTGCGGGAATAAATCAGGGCATACAAACAAAGACGCTCGAGGCAGGTATAGCATGGGGATAGATACAGAGTAAAGCTCCCTCTACACTGTCCCATCAAACACTCCCAGGGCAGGTACAGCACAGGGTTAGATACAGAGTAAAGCTCCCTCTACACTGTCCCATCAAACACTCCCAGGGCAGGTACAGCATGCTTTATCTGTAGCTAACCCATCATGTACCTACCCCTGGGCGTGGTTACGATGATTAAAGGAGTTGATAGGGATGGATCGAGAGAGAGACTGTTTCCTCTGGTGGGGTGGAATCCAGAACACAGGGGGCTTAACCTTAAATTTAGAGCCAGGCCGTTCAGGGGTGATGTCAGGAATCACTTCTTCACAAAAAGAGCGGTGGGAATCTGGAACTCTCTCCCCCCCTCAAAAGCTTTTGAGGCTGGGGGTCAATTGAAAATTTCACAACTGAGCTTGAGAGATTTTTGCTGGCCAAGGGTATTAAGGTTTATAGAACCAAGACAGGTAGCTGGAGTTAAGATACAGATCAGCCGTGATCTAAATGGATGGAGGAGCAGGCTCGAGGGACTGAATGGCCTCCTCCTGTTCCTATCTATATTAATAACTTCGATGAAGGGACCAAGTGTATTGTATCCAAGTTTGCTGACTATACAAAACTAGGTGGAACAGTAAGCTATAAGGAGGATATATCGAGCCTGCAAAGGGATATAGGCAGGTTAAGTGCGTGGGCAGGAAGGTGGCAGATGGAGTTTAATGTGGGGAAATGTCAGGTTATTCACTTTGGTAGGAAGATTCGAAAAACAGAATATTTTTAAATGGTGAGAAACTGATGAATGTTGTTCTGAGAGATTTGGGTGTCCCTCGTAGAGGAAGCATAGAAAGCGAGCGTGCAGGTACAGCAAGCAATGAGGGAGGCAAATGGCATGTTGTCCTTTATTGCAAGGGGGTTGGTGTACAAGAGTAAGGAAGTCTTGCTCCAATTGAACAGGGCCTTGGTGAGACCACACCTGGAGTACTGCGCACAGTTTGGATCTCCTTATCGAAGGAAGGATATACTTGCCTTGGAGGCGGTGCAACGAAGGTTCACCAGACTGATTCCTGGGATGAGAGGGTTGTCCTGTGATGGGAGATTGTGTAGATTGGGCCTATACTCTCTGGAGTTTAGAAGAGTGAGAGGTGATCTCATTGAAACATAGAAGATTCTGAGGGGGATTGACAGGGTAGATGCAGGGAGGATGTTTCCCCCCCGGGCTGGGGAGTCTAGAACCAGGGGTCACACAGTCTCAGGATAAGGGGGCGGCCATTTAGGACTGAGATGAGGAGGAATTTCTTCACTCAGAGGGTGGTGAATCTTTGAAATTCTCTGCCCCAGAGGGCTGTGGAGGCTCAGTCGTCGAGTATATTCAAGGCCGAGATAGGTGGTTTCTGGACTGTAGGAGAATGATGGGATATGGGGAGCGGACAGGAATGGCTGATCTTCGACCACAACTCCACATTCCCACCCAATCCCCATATCCCATCGATCTCCTACAGTCCAAAAATGTATCAATCTCAATGGTCAGATCAGCCATAGAAACATAGAAAATAGGTGCAGGAGTAGGCCATTCGGCCCTTCGAGCCTGCACCACCATTCAATATGATCATGGCTGATCATACAACTTCAGTACCCCATTCCTGCTTTCTCTCCACACCCCTTGATCCCTTTAGCTGTAAGGGCCACATCTAACTCCCTTTTGAATATATCTAACGAACTGGTCCCAACAACTTTCTGTGGTAGAGAATTCCACAGGTTCACAATTCTCTGAGTGAAGAAGTTTCTCCTCATCTCGGTCTTAAATGGCTTACCCCTTATCCTTAGACTGTGTCCCCTGGTTCTGAACTTCCCCAACATCGGGGACATTCTTCCTGCATCTAACCTGCGATCTAACCATGATCGTATTAAATGGCGGAGCAGGCTCGAGGGGCCGAATGGCCTGCTCCTGCTTCTAGTTCTTGTGTTCTTATACGCAAAGACAATGTCGCTGATATGCTCACCTTTCTCAACCATTGGGATATCATCCTCGTCATACTCCATGTCTTCAGGCACCACTGTATGCACTTTGGGATTGTTTTTCGTCTGCAGAGTGTTCATCCTAAATCAGGCACAGACAGTTACAACCTTGGAACACCACCCTCCCTCCATTCGTAGCACGCTCCCCCTCTAGCAAACCGCTATTAGCAAAAGCACAGACCCGAAGGGGGTGGGACTGTTCCCGGGGCGGTAAAGCCAAGCGGGGCGATGGTGAATCAGCAGATCGTGCAATTCATTGGCTGCCGATTCATCGCTCGTCTCTGTTGCCGCTGACACCCCCTTCCCCCCCTCCCACACCCCCACCCTCCCCCCCAGAACCCTCGGCAATTGTGACGATGTCTTCCACTGAAGTCCCACTGTCATGTATCTTACATTATTATATATAACTGAATCCTAACATGCTACACATGACTGTAATAAGATATGACCTGTAACCACCAGCATACCTTACCACCAGGGGTGCACTTGCAAGAGACAGGTATATAAGGGCAGGTCTCAGGCAAGTGCAGCATTCCAGAGCTGTGAAATAAAGGTGCAGGTCCAGAGTGACGTTGACTTCACTACATGCCTCGTGTGAATCTGTACTGAGGGGACAGGACTTTACAGTGGCGACGAGTTACGGGATTACAGAATCCACAGAATGGCGAACAACGGATCAGATGAAAAGTACAATGCGGGAGACAATTGGGAGGACTTTATAGAAAGGCTCCAGCAAAGCTTTGTAACCAAAGACTGGTTAGGCGACGATAAGGCAGACAAGAGAAGAGCCCATCTCTTGACCAGCTGTGGCTCGAAAACATACGCTTTAATGAAGGATCTGTTGGCACCCGAGAAACCAGCAAGCAAGTCATTTGAAGAATTGAGCACACTGGTAAGAGACCACCTGAAGCCAGCGAGCAGCCTACACATGGCCAGACACAGGTTCTACAACTACAGACGCTGTGTGGGCCAGAGCATACCCGACTTCGTGGCGGAACTTCGGAGGTTGGCTAGTTTATGTGAGTTCTCCGATGAACTGAGGAGAGAAATGCTGAGAGACTTTTTCATTGAAAGCTCATAGAGACCAAGAACCTGACCTTAGAGGCAGCAGCACTGGTTTCACAGACATTCTTGGTAGGGGAAGAAGAAACGAGGTTGATTTATAATGCAGGTACGACAACTAACGAAATATCGGAACAAGAAGTTCACAGCACTAAACAAGCTGCTACCCCCACACACAAACAAAACCGGGAGAACAGGCTCTCGACAGCAGGCAGAAGCCATCAAGGGCCACAGGAACGGCCGTTCACACCTCATCAACCCACAATGCGATCAATCAACTAAAAACTGAGAGAAGCTCAAGAGAGATCAGCCAGACGCAGCTCATTCTTTGGGAACTCTTTGAACAATGGAACAGGTCTGTGCTGGAGGTGTGGGGGTGGGCACTCGTCAAGGGAATGTCGATTTCAGCAGGCTGTTTGCAGAAATTGTGAATATACAGGGCATTTGTCCCGCATGTGCAAAAAAACGGCAGCTCGGCTGGTATACGAATCGGATGGGTCGGAAAGTGGACCAGAAGATGGTGGGGACAGTACCCGGGACACCGATGTACAGCGGGTGAACACGATCAATGGCCGCTGCTCCTACAACAGGACGCCTCCTATAATGATGAGGGTCCTACTCAACGGGATATCTGTCAACATGGAGCTGGATACAGGAACGAGTCAATCTCTCATGGGCGCTCAACAATTTGAACGACTGTGGCCGCATAAAAGAGACAGACCAAAACTCACAAGGGTCGACACCACACTAAGGACCTATACCAAAGAAATCGTACCAGTCCTCGGCAGCGCCATGCTCTCTGTCACACACAAAGGGACAGTGAACCGACTTCCCCTGTGGATTGTCCCCTGAGACCCCCCAACACTGCTGGGGAGAAGCTGGCTGGCAAAACTAAACTGGAATTGGGATGATGTCCATGCCATGTCATCAGAGGAACGGATCTCCTGCTCAACAGTTATAAAGCGATTTGAACATCTCTTTCAGCCAGGTGTGGGCACTTTCAAAGGGGCCAAAGTCAAAATCTACATCACACAGGATGCTAGACCGGTCCATCACAAGGCCAGAGCTGTACCCTATGTGATGAGGGAAAAGATTGAACACGAACTAGACAGGCTTCTGCGGGAAGGCATTATATCTCCTGTGGAATTTAGCGACTGGGCAAGTCCCATCGTCCCAGTCATGAAGCCTGATGGACCCGTACGAATCTGTGGGGACTGCAAATCTACCATAAACAGAGTCTCCCTACAGGACCAGTACCCGCTGCCCAGAGCGGAGGACTTATTTGCCACATTGGCTGGAGGTAAACTTTTCTCAAAATCACATCTGCGTATATGATGCAAGAATTGACCGAGGAATCCAAGCTACTCACCACCATCAACACACATCAAGGCCTTTTCATGTACAATCGATGCCCATTCGGCATCAGGTCGGCAGCTGCCATATTCCAGTGCAACATGGAGAGTCTGCTCAAGTCCATCCTGGGGACGGTTGTATTTCAAGGCGACATACTTATCACGGGCAGGGACACCGACTCCCATCTCCGTAATTTGGAGGAAGAACTAAAGCGGTTGGATCGGGTAGGCCTACGAGTCAAGAAATCCAAGTGCCTGTTTCTCGCACCCGAGGTTGAATTTTTTGGCAGAAGGATTGCCGCTGATGGAATCCGCCCAACAGAGTCCAAAACAGAAGTAATTCGCCTGGCACCCAGGCCCCGGAATGTCTCAGAACTGCGCGCCTTTCTCGGGCTACTCAATTACTTTGGGAACTTTATGCAGAACTTAAGCACGCTGCTGGAGCCTCTCCACGTACTACTCAGAAAGGGGTGTGATTGGTTTTGGGGGGACGCCCAGGAACGCGCCTTCAATAAGGCACGCAACCTTCTGTGTTCCAACAGTGTTTTGACTTTCTTTGACCCAGGTAAAAAGCTAGTTCTCACATGTGATGCGTCAGCGTATGGGGTCGGGTGCGTTTTGCAACATGTCAATAGTGCGGGCAAATTACAACCTATAACTTATGCCTCCAGGTCACGTTCGCGGGCAGAGCGCGGGTACGGAATGGTAGAGAAGGAGGCGCTCGCATGCGTGTTCGGTGTCAAAAAGATGCACCAATACCTTTTCGGGGCCAAGTTCGCGTTAGAAACCGACCACAAGCCCCTCACATCCCTCCTATCTGAGAGCAAGGCAATAAATGCCAACGACTCGGCGCTAATTCAACGGTGGGCACTCATGCTGGCGTCCTACGACTACACAATAAGGCACAGGCCAGGCACAGACAACTGTGCTGACGTGCTTAGCAGGCTACCCCTGGCGACCACAGAAGGGTCTGACGAGCAGGACTGTGAGATAGTCATGGCAATCAATGTCTTTGAGTCCACAGGTTCGCCCATGACAGCTCGCCAAATCAGAGCCTGGATGGCCAGCGACCCCATGTTATCCTTAGTAAAAAGATGTGTCCTAACCGGTGACAGGGCAGAGGCTCACGATGCCTGCCCCGAGGAATTAAAACCCTTTCACAGGCGCATGCATGAGCTATCACTACAAGCAGACTGCCTGATGTGGGGCAGCCGAGTAGTCATGCCTCTGCGAGGCAGAGAGGCATTTGTCCGGGAGCTCCCCGCGAGCACCCTGGGATCGTTCTCATGAAGGCCATCGCCAGATTCCACGTCTGGTGGCCTGGTATTGACGCGGACTTGGAGCTCTGCGTCCGAAGGTGCACCATTTGCCCAACTCAGCAATGCCCTCAGGGAGGCTCCACTGAGCCCCTGGCCCTGGCCTACCAAACCGTGGTCGCAGGTGCACGTAGACTATGCGGGCCCATTCATGGGCAAAATGTTCCTCGTAGTTGTAGATGCATTTTCAAAGTGGATCGAATGCATCATTTTAAATTCGAGCACAACCTCCACCACTGTGGAGAGCCTCGCAACCATGTTTGCAACGCACGGAATCCCTGACACATTGGTCAGTGACAATGGTCCGTGCTTCACCAGCGCAGAATTCCAAGACTTTATAATTGACCACGGCATAAATCACGTCAAGACGGCACCGTTCAAGCCGGCCTCCAACAGCCAGGCGGAGAGAGCAATGCAAATCATTAAACAAGGCGTGCTTAAAATCCAAGGTCCCACGCTGCAGGGTCGCCTGTCGCGACTGCTGCTGGCATACAGATCTCGTCCGCACTCATTGACTGGGATCTCCCCGCGCAACTGTTGATGAAAAGGACTTTAAAAACAAGGCTCTCATTAATCCTCCCAGACATGCACGAAATCGTTGAGGCAAAGCGCCGCAAGCTGACTGAGTACCATGACAGAAATTCGAGGGGGAGATGGAATGAGATAGGGGACAAAGTGTTTGCACTAAACTATGGCAGGGGTCCCAAATGGCTTGCAGGAACAGTAACGGGCAAGGAAGGAAACAGGCTACTGGTAGTACAAATGGACAATGGCAAAACCTGCCGGAGGCATGTAGACCAAGTCAAAAGCAGATTTACCAACAACACTGCGGAACCAGAGGCAGACTACAATGTGGAACTCGCACCACATCTGGTGGACAGAAAGAGGGAACAACCTGAGGAAAGGGCAATCCCAAAAGACAGCCCAGGCGAGTCAACAACAATCACACCAATCGAAACAGACAGCCCAGGCGAGATACCAGCAACCACACCCAAAGAAAAACAGACACCAAGGCAAACAACTGAACCACAAATCAGACGCTCCACGCGAGAGCATAGACCACCTGAGAGACTGAACCTATAAAGACAATAAGACCTTGGGGGAGGGTGATGTCATGTATCTTACATTATTATATATAACTGTATCCTAACATGCTATACATGACTGTAATAAGATATGACCTGTAACCACCAGCATACCTTACCACCAGGGGTGCACTTGCAAGAGACAGGTATATAAGGACAGGTCTCAGGCAAGTGCAGCATTCCAGAGCTGTGAAATAAAGGTGCAGGTCCAGAGTGACCTTGACTTCACTACATGCCTTGTGTGAATCTGTATTGAGGGGACAGGACTTTACACCCACCTAGAAAGCAGCAGAGAACGGGAATTCTCCGCTGGAGGACGCAGGCCAAGCGGATTGCCTCTCAGTGAGCCCTTGCCTAGAAATCCGCTTCTCTGCTGCTTGGCTGGAGGGGCTTCCTCTCAACTGTGCCTCCTGGGGCTGGAGGAACGTTCAATTCCTGCTCGGGTCATGGAAGGGGAGACTCAGGGAGGAGGCGAGGTCCTGGGAGAGAACGCGTGAGAGCAGGAACACACAAGAACATAAGAATTTGGAGTCGGCCATTCGGCCCCTCGATCCTGCTCCGCCATTCAATGAGATCATGGCTGATCTTCGACCTCAACTCCACTTTCCCGCCCGACCCCCATATCCCTTGATTCTCCTAGAGTCCAAAAATCTATCCATCTCGGCCTTGAATATACTCAACGACTGAGCCTCCACAGCCCTCTGGGGTAGAGAATTCCAAAGATTCACCACCCTCTGAGTGAAGAAATTTCTCCTCATCTCAGTCCTAAATGGCCGACCCCTTATCCTGAGACTGTGTGACCCCCTGGTTCTAGACTCCCCAGCCCGGGGGGGGAAACATCCTCCCTGCATCTACCCTGTCAATCCCCCTCAGAATCTTGTATGTTTCAATGAGATCACCTCTCATTCTTCTGAACTCCAGAGAGTACAGGCCCAGTCTACTCAATCTCTCCTCTTATCCCAAGGGTCAGGAGATAGTGCCATGGGCCTTGGCTTCAACATAGTGAAGGTACAGGAAGGAGGGAGAGATTGTATGGTGACAGGGTATGTTGTAGCTTAGAAGGATCAGGAGATGAAAGTTTAGAGGAGGGTTTGAGCCCCTTGGGCAATAGTGCACACTCATTACTATTGGCTCCAGTGCGCATATCTGGAGTTTAGAAGAATGAGAGGTGATCTCATTGAAACACATGAGGGGAATTTACAGGGTAGAGGTTGCTTCCCCTGACTGGAGAGTCTAGAACCAGGGGTCACAGTCGAAACGTATAAGATTATGAGGGGGCTTGACAAGGTGGATGCAGAGAGGATGTTTCCACTGGTGGGGGAGACTAGAACTAGGGGGCATGGTCTTAGAATAAGGGGCCGCCCATTTAAAACTGAGATGAGGAGAAATTTCTTCTCTCTGAGGGTTGTGAATCTGTGGAATTTGCTGCCTCAGAGAGCTGTGGAGGCTGGGTCATTGAATATAAGACAAGATAGACAGTTTCTTAATCGATAAGGGGATAAGGGGTGATGGGGAGCGGGTGGGGAAGTGGAGCTGAGTCCATGATCGGATCAGCCACGATTATATTGAATGGCGGAGCAGGCTCGAGGGGTCGAATGTTTTACTCCTGCTCCTATTTCTTGTGTTCTTGTGTTCTCATAAGGGGTCGGCCGTGGGGACTGTGGGGGGTTCAGTCGTTGAGTGTATTCAAGACGGAGATCGATAGATTTTTGGACACTAAGGGAATCGAGGGATGTGGGGATACAGTGGGGTAGTGGGGTTGAGGTCAAAGGTCAGCCATGATGGGGGAGACTAGAACTAGGCGACATAATCTTAGAATAAGGGGCCGCCCATTTAAAACTGAGATGAGGAGGAATTTCTTCTCTCAGAGGGTTGTAAATCTGTGGAATTCTCTGCCCCAGAGAGCTGTGGAGGCTGGGACATTGAATATATTTAAGGCGGAGATAGACAGATTTTTGAGCGATAAGGGAGTGAAGGGTTATGGGGAGCGGGCGGGGAAGTGGAGCTGAGTCCATGATCGGATCAGCCATGATCTTATTTAATGGCGGAGCAGGCTCGAGGGGCCGAATGGCCGACTCCTGCTCCTATTTCTTACGTTCTTACGAACTGCGGATACAAATCACCGAGGCAGTATACCTCCCATCCACCCTGCCGACCCCGCAAGCCCCCCCGCCCCCCGTAAGCACCCCCTCCCTCCCCCCCCGAGGCTCCGCGATTAAACACACCGTCTGTTCAATCGGTCCGCAAGCAGGGAATGATATCCGCGGATAAATGTTGATTACTGCACCTTGCTGACAACTCGTCCATTGTGAACGTGGGAGTGGAGCTGCTCCCCGCCTCATCGTCGATGTCGTATCTGGAAGGGCGGAAATGAGAAGAAGGAGGTCATCCGACCGTCTATAGACAGGGCCCCGCACGATGCCCATCCTCCACGCTACGTCAAAGAGGTGCCGCTGTGCGTTTTGAGTTCTCGCTCCGTTTTGGGACCAATTAGCAAAACAGAACTTGCATTTTTATGGCGCCTTTCCCAACCTCAGGCCATCCCAAAGCGTTTTTTTGTTGTTGAAGTGTCGTAATGTAAGGAAACGCGGCAGCCAAATTGCGCACAGCAAGCTCCCATAAACAGCATCGTGATAATGACCCAGATAATCTGTTTTTGTTATGTTGATTGAGGGATAAATATATGCCCCAGGACATCGGGGAGAACTCCCCCTGCTCTTCTTCCAATGGGATCTTTTACGCCCAACTGTGAGAGGGCAGACAGGGCCCTCGGTTTAACGTCTCATCCAAAAGGCGGCACCTCCGACAGTGCGGCGCTCCCTCAGCACTGCACTGGGAGTATTGACCTGCACGTCACGTGCTCAAGCCTCTGGAGTGGGACTCAAACCCACAACCTGCTGACTCCGAGGCGAGTGTGCTACCCACTGAACCACGGCGGAAAGGAGGAATTAACGTCGCAAGTTTCTGCATTTGTTGTCTACCAATTCTCACCGGCTATTTCTCTTGGGGAGAGGGGTGAGGGAAGAGGGGGGCTTTTATTTGAAGCCGCTTTTAGATTCTATGTCACTTATGTCTCTTAGGCAGGTCACCGGAATCGAGGATGGCTTGCTTCCTCACTAACACCAGTCCTCAGGTGCCTGATGAGTCCAATGCAGAACCAACAGTCCCTGTCACAGGCGGTGTCTGGGGCAGACAGTGGTTGAAGGAAAGGGAGGGTGGGACTGGTTTGCCGCGCGCTCCTTCCGCTGCCTGCGCTTGCTTTCTGTACGCTCTCGGCGACGAGACTCGAGGTGCTCAGCGCCCTCCCGGATGCACTTCCTCCACTTAGGGCGGACTGGTCTTTGGCCAGGGACTCCCAGGTGCCGGTGGGGATGTTGCACTTTATCAGGGAGGCTTTGAGGGTGGTCCTTGTAACATTTCCTCTGCCCATCTGGGGCTCGCTTGCCGTGTAGGAGTTCCGAGTAGAGCGCTTGCTTTGGGAGTCTCGTGTCGGGGCATGCGGACAATGTGGCCCGCCCAGCGGAGCTGGTCAAGTGTGGTCAGTGCTTCGATGCTGGGGATGTTGGTCTGGTCGAGGACGCTGACGTTGGTGCATCTATCCTGCTAATATAGCTACATACACATATATATGATATAGCAGATACATATATATCTTATATATATCACATATCAACGTGTGGTCACTGCTCATGATTCATCGTAGGCAGTCCCTCGTATCGAGGATGACTTGCTTCCACGCCAAAAAAGGATGAGTTCACAGGTGTTTCAATGAAGGACCTAACATTCCAGATCCCGAACTACATCCTGAAGGGTGGAAGATGCCTGTGGGTGGATTTTTTTAACGTGGGGTGGCCGTTGCACACCAGCCACCACACGGGGCTTGACAGAGCGAGGTCTTGGTCCAGTGGCAAGGGTTAACCAGGACGACTGGAGACCAGCTCTGCTACACGGGCCTAGTGCGCGCACATATCGCACAGTGTGGGCTGGGCCCGTGCTGCCCCTGGGCCCCTCGACTCATCTGGGGTCTTTGTTAACTGATGACTAACCCAGCATTAACTCCCTACCTCAGGAGCGCTGTGGGAGCACCTTCACCACACGGACTGCAGCGGCTCAAGAAGGCGGCTCACCACCACCTTCTCAAGGGGCAGTTAGGGATGGGCAATAAATGCCGGCCTTGCCAGCGACGCCCACAGCCCGAGAACGAGTAACAAAGGATTGGCTGCTGCAGGGAAGTTCTGTCACTCTCCTGATATCATCATCATCATAGGCAGTCCCTCGGAATCGAGGAAGATTTGCTCCCACTCTTA
Source organism: Pristiophorus japonicus (assembly GCF_044704955.1). Classification (NCBI taxonomy): domain Eukaryota; kingdom Metazoa; phylum Chordata; class Chondrichthyes; family Pristiophoridae; genus Pristiophorus; species Pristiophorus japonicus. Next base: position 86,584,715 of record NC_091996.1, on the reverse strand, counting down.
ACATGAGTTCTTAGGTGGCTGTACAGTCCAATACGAGAGCCACAGTCTCGATTCCCAGTAACCCTGCCAATCAATAACCTAACCATTGGAGTGGCTTACGACAGCAGGACGCTAACCAGAGCTGCAGTGTGGCGGGGTGGGGGAGAGGTGAAGACGTCACTATGCTGTGCTTCAAATCAACCTGCACCTAAGCTCTGTGGATTTAGGTAAGTGGCCTACTCAGGGCCCCTGTACCCATTACCCAGGGCCCCTATGCACAGTATCATCAGCCGTGGGCAGCACTCTCTCGCTCACCTCGGAGTCAGAAGGTTGTGGGTTCCAGTCCCACTCCAGAGACTTGAGCACATAAATCCAGGCCGACACTCCCAGTGCAGTGCTGAGGGAGCGCCGCACTGTCGGAGGGGCAGTGCTGAGGGAGTGCCGCACTGTCGGAGGGGCAGTGCTGAGGGAGCACCACACTGTCGGAGGGGCAGTGCTGAGGGAGCGCCGCACTGTCGGAGGGGCGGTGCTGAGGGAGCGCCGCACTGTCGGAGGGGCAGTACTGAGGGAGCGCCACACTGTCGGAGGGGCAGTGCTGAGGGAGCGCCACACTGTCAGAGGGGCAGTACTGAGGGAGCCCCGCTCTGTTGGAGTCGCTGAGAAGTTTCGGATGAGAAGTTAAACCGAGGCCCCGTCTGCTCTCTCAGATGAACGTAAAAGATCCCACGGCCACTATTTCGAAGAAGAGCAGGGGGAGTTCTCCCCGGTGTCCTGGGACCAATATTTATCCCTCAATCAACATAACATAAACAGATTATCTGGGTCATTATCACATTGCTGTGTATGGGAGCTTGCTGTGCGCAAATTGGTTGCGGCGTTTCCTACATTACAACAGTGACTGCACTCCAAAAGTACTTCATTGGCTGTAAAGCACTTTGGGACGTCCGGTGGTTGTGAAAGACGGTATATAAATGCTTTCTTTTACCTGACGGCTTACATGTTGAAGCCTTGTACGAATGTCTTTAAGACCCGTCGACAACAACTTGCGTGCGGAAATCAAAAAATTCCCGTGGATATTTTCCAACCTCTTCATTCTCGGGGTGTGGACAAGTCTAGCACTTACTGCCGTGCCCCTGCTTGCTCTGAGAAGGTGATGGTGGTGGGCCACTTTCTTGAGCCGCTGCCGTCCATCTTCTTTGATAGGACCGAGGGGCTTCCTTGGTCGCTTCAAAGGGCAGTTAAGAGTCAGATACGTTGGTGTGGGACAGGAGTCACACATAGGCCCAGACGGGGCAATGGCCACCAGAGAAGTAGTTGGGTTCTTCATGACAATAAAACAGTTTCAACATTCCTATAGAGAAAGAAACTCCTCTGGGAGTCCAGAACAAGGGGGCCATCACCTTAAAATTAGAGCCAGGCCATTCACGGGTGAAGCACTTCTTCACACAAAGGGCGGTGGAGATCTGGAGCTCTCGTCCCCAAAAGGCTATTGAGGCTGGGTGGGCAGGGGGGGTCAACTGAACATCTCAAAACCGAGATGGGATCGACTTTTGCTCGGCAAGGGTATTAAGCGTTATGGAACCAAGGTGGATAGATGGAGTTAAGACACAGATCAACCCATGCTTGAATTGATGGGAGGGAACAGGCTCGAGAAGGGCCGAATGGCCTCCTCCTGTGGCTGTGCTCCCGGAAGCAGTAAGAGGAGGAAGATAGACAGAGGGATGTAACAGAGGACGAACGACTGGGGCGACCACAGGATCTGAGCGAGCTACACCAAGATTGGGCCACGAAGGAAGATGTTGGATGTGGCTCTGTCCTCAAGGAGAGTCTAAGGGTGCAGCCGACCTATATCACTACAGTGACAAGGTATTTGGCAGTGCATGCCCCGGGAATGGCAAAGTGTGTGATCCTGAAGACGTCACACACCATTCCAGTTTTGACTGGCGTATTACAGCGTCATGGCTGATCGGAGTAAAACGATTTTGCCTGAACGTTGAGTAATAGACCATTTCGGGCAACCAGTGTCATCTGGAGAGCAGGCGCGTGGGAACACCACCACCTCCACGTTCCCCTCCCAGTCACACACCATCCCGACTTGGAAATATATCGGCCGTTCCTTCATCGTCGCTGGGTCACAATCCTGGAACTCCCTCCCCAACAGCACTGTGGGAGCACCTTCACCACACGGACTGCAGCGGTTCAAGAAGGCGGCTCACCACCACCTTCTCAAGGGGCAATTAGGGATGGGTAATAAATGAATATTTCAAAAAATCATTGAGCACGGGGTTAGATACAGAGTAAAGCTCCCTCTACACTGTCCCATCAAACACTCACAGAACAGGTACAACATGGATTAAATAGAGAGTAAAGCTCCTTCTACACTGTCCCATCAAACACTCCCAGGGCAGGTACAGCACGGGGTTAGATACAGAGTAAAGTTCCCTCTACACCATCCCATCAAACACTCCCAGGGCAGGTACAGCACGGAGTTAGATACAGAGTAAAGCTCCCTCTACACTGTCCCATCAACCACTCCGAGATCAGGTATAGCACGGGTTTAGATACAGAGTAAAGCTCCCTCAACACTATCCCATCAAACACTCCCAGGGCAGGTACAGCAAGGGGTTAGATACAGAGTAAAGCTCCTTCTACACTGTCCCATCAAACACTCCCAGAACAGGTACAGCAAGGGGTTAGATACAGAGTAAAGCTCCTTCTACACTGTCCCATCAAACACTCCCAGGGCAGTACAGCACAAGGTTAGATACAGAGTAAAGCTCCCTCTACACTGTCCCATCAAACGCTCCCAGGGCAGGTACAGCATGGGTTAGATACAAAGTAAAGCTCCCCCTACACTGTCCCATCAAACACCCTCAGGGCAGGTACAGCACGGGGTTAGATACAGAGTAAAGCTCCCTCTACACTGTCCCATCAAACACTCCCAGGGCAGGTACAGCACGGGGTTAGATACAGAGTAAAGCTCCCTCTACACTGTCCCATCAAACACTCCCAGGGCAGGTACAGCACGGGGTTAGATACAGAGTAAAGCTCCCTCTATACTGTCCCATCAAATACTCCCAGGGCAGGTACAGCACGGGGTTAGATACAGAGTAAAGCTCCCGCTACATCCCTCTGCATCGCTAGATCCCAGAGTGAAAGGCATCACATTGTACCAACAATCTTAATTCTTGTCGGTCTTAAATGTCGGAACGTGAGTTCCAGACTCAGGTTTATACTTGTGGTCAATCTTGAATTTCCTGGTCTGGTCAACCCTGAATTTCCTGGTCTGGTCAACCCTGAATCTCCTGGTCTGGTCAATCCTGAATTTCCTGATCTGGTCAACCCTGAATTTCCTGGTCTGGTCAACCCTGAATTTCCTGGTCTGGTCAATCCTGAATTTCCTGGTCTGGTCAACCCTGAATTTCCTGATCTGGTCAACCCTGAATTTCCTGGTCTGGTCAACCCTGAATTTCCTGGTCTGGTCAATCCTGAATTTCCTGGTCTGGTCAACCCTGAATTTCCTGGTCTGGTCAACCCTGAATTTCCTGCTCGACTCTTTGCGGGCCCGGGGGCAACTGGGGACGGGCAATAAATGCCAGAGTCACCCACATCCCGATAGCAAATGAACAAACAAAGATGCCAATGGCGAAGAGACAGGGCAAAATGCACCCTGGCCTGTTGGGACGGAAAGGTCGAAATTGAGCAGGGGTCTAAAGGTGGCTTTCGATGAGCCACAAGATGGCAGGAAAGCACTGAGTTAGCTGACCTCAACCAGGGCCGCAGTGGGGGGATGTGGGGGTGTGGGGGGGGGGGGGGGGGGGGGGGGCGGCGGCTGAGGGAAGGGAGATGAGCGCCGGCCACCATTGGCCACAACACCCCCTGCTTTAGGGTCAAGAAAGTCAACCAGGGTTCCAGCTTCTTATCATCATCATCATCACAGGCAGTCCCTCGGAGTCGAGGAAGACTTGCTTCCACTCTAAAAGTGAGTTCTCAGGTGACTGAACAGTCCAATACGGGAATCACAGTCTCTGTCACAGGTGGGACAGACAGGGGTTGAGGGAAGGGGAGGGTGGGACTGGTTTGCCGCACGCTCCTTCCGCTGCCTGCGCTTGCTTTCTGCATGCTCTCGGCGACGAGACTCGAAGTGCTCAGCGCCCTCCCGGATGCACTTCTTCCACTTAGGGCGGACTGGTCTTTGGCCCAGGGACTCCCAGGTGTCGGTGGGGGTGTTGCACTTTATCAGGAAGGCTTTGAGGGTGATCCTTGTAACGTTTCCTCTGCCCACCTGGGGCTCGCTTGCCATGAAGGAGTTCCGAGTAGAGCGCTTGCTTTGGGAGTCTCGTGTCGGGCGTGCGGACAATGTGGCCCGCCCAGCGGAGCTGGTCGAGTGTGGTCAGTGCTTCGATGCTGGGGATGTTGGCCTGAGTGAGAACACTGATATGTTCTAGTTTATCCAGCCTCCTCTTAAATGCACCGATACTATTCGCCTCAACCCCTCCCTGTGGCAGCGAGTTCCACATTCTCACCCTCTCTGGGTAAAGAAGTTTGTCCTGAATTCCCCATTGGATTTCTTGGTGACTGTCTCATATTGATGGCCCATAATTGTGAACATGCCCACAAAGCCAAACATCTTCTCTACGTCTACTCTATCAAAACCTTTCATTATCTTAAAGACCTCTGTCAGGTCACCCCTTAGCCTTCTCTATTCGAGAGAAACGTGCCGTGGTCTATTCCGTCTCTCCCAATAGTTCTAACCTCACAGTTCTGGTATCATCCTTGTGAATCTTTATTGCACCTTCTCCAGTACCTCTATATAAGAACATAAGAAATAGGAGCAGGAGTAGGCCCTCGAGCCTGCTCCGCCATTTAATACGATCATGGCTGATCTGATCGTGGACTCAGCTCCACTTCCCCGCCCGCTCCCCATAGTTCCTTATCGGTTAAGAAACTGTCTATTTCTGTCTTAAATTTATTCAATGTCCCAGCTTCCACAGCTCTCTGAGGCAGCGAATTCCACAGATTT
>NC_091996.1:86557213-86574713 GCF_044704955.1 Pristiophorus japonicus | reverse complement strand
TGCCAAGTGTCCGCAGCTCAAGGAAATTCGGCTCAGAGTTGTTGAGCTGGAGTCCGAGCTGCAGGCACTGCGATGCCTCAGGGAGGGGGAGAGTTCTCCAGACACTTTGCTCCAGGAGGCAGTCACAACCCTGAAGGTTCAACAGTTTACCTTGGAGTTAGTCAATGGTCAGGGACAGGAGGGTATGACTGCGAGTCAGGAAGGTATGGGGAGGGAGCCCCAGGATACAGTGATGGAGGAGCCCTTGACCCTGTCCAACGGGTACGAGGTACTTGCTGCCTGTATGGATGAGGCCAAGGACTGCAGGGAGGATGGGCAAACTGACCACGGCACTGTGAGGCAGGGGCCCACCCAAGTGTGGGGAGAAGGAAGGACTGTGATGGTGGTAGGGGTCAGGAGGATAGATACGGTTCTCTGCAGCCAGGACAGGGTGTTCCGAAGGTGGTGTTGCCTGCCCGGTGCCAGGGTTAAGGATAGCTCCTCGCGGCTGGAGAAGAACTTGGAGTGGGAAGGGGAGGATCCAGCTGTCGTGGTCCACGTAGGAGCCAACGACGCAGGCAGAACCAGGAATGAGGTTCCGCTAAGGGAGTTTGAGGAGCTAGGGTCTAAATTAATCAGCAGAACCTCAAGGGTGATCTTCTCTGGACTGCCACCTGGGCCACGTGCAAATTGGCATCGGGTCAAGCAGATCAGGGAGGTAAATGCGTGGCTCAAAGAGTGGTGTGAGAGGCAGGGGTTTAATTCATGGGGCACTGGCACCAGTAACATAGAAACATAGAAAATAGGTGCAGGAGTAGACCATTCGGCCCTTCGAGCCTGCACCACCATTCAATATGATCATGACTGATCATGCAACTTCAGTACCCCATTCCTGTTTTCTCTCCATACCCCTTGATCCCTTTAGCCATAAGGGCCACATCTAACTCCCTTTTGAATATATCCAACGAACTGGCCTCAACAACTTTCTGTGGTAGAGAATTCCACAGGTTCACAATTCTCTGAGTGAAGGTTGTGGGTTCGAGTCCCACTCCAGGGACCCAAGCCATAATCCAGGCCATAATCCAGAAGTTTCTCCTCATCTCGGTCCTAAATGGTTTACCCCTTATCCTTAAGACAGTGACCCCTGGTTCTGGACTTCCCCAACATCGGGAACATTCTTCCTGCATCTAACCTGTCCAGTCCCGTCAGAATTTTATATGTTTCTATGAGATTCCCTCTCATTCTTCTAAATTCCAGTGAATATAAGCCTAGTCGATCCAATCTTTCTTCATATGTCAGTCCTGGGGAAAGAGGGAGCTGTTCCGTCGGGACGGGCTTCACTCAAACCAGGCTGGGACCAGCATCCTGGCGAATCGAATAACTAGGGCTGTAGACAGGGCTTTAAACTAAAAAATGGGGGGGGGGGGAGTTGAGGGGAAATTTAGATACCTCTGAAGAGACGGTCAATGCAATAGAGATTTGGGTAAAAATAAGCAGACAGGAATAGATAGAGAGTTCTAATAGCCTTTATAGAGATGTCTTCTTTGGCAGGCAGTCCCTTGGAGTCGAGGATGACTTGCTTCCTCACTAACACGAGTTCTCAGGTGACTGATGAGACCAATGCGGGACCCACAGTCTCTGTCACAGGTGGTTGGAGGAAAGGGAGGGTGGGACTGGTTTGCCGCACGCTCCTTCCGCTGCCTGCGCTTGCTTTCTGCATGCTCTCGGCGACGAGACTCGAGGTGCTCAGCGCCCTCCCGGATGCACTTCCTCCACTTAGGACGGACTGGTCTTTGGCCAGGGACTCCCAGGTGTCGGTGGGGATGTTGCACTTTATCAGGGAGGCTTTGAGGGTGGTCCCTTATAATGTTTCCTCTGCCCACCTTGGGTTCGCTTGCCGTGTCGGAGTTCCGAGTAGAGCGCTTGCTTTGGGAGTCTCGTGTCGGGGCATGCGGACGATGAGGCCCGCCCAGCGGAGCTGGTCGAGTGTGGTCAGTGCTTCAATGCCGGGGATGTTGGCCTGGTCGAGGACGCTAACGTTGGTACGTCTGTCCTCCCAGGGGATTTGCAGGATCTTGCGGAGACATTGTTGGTGGTATTTCTCCAGCGACTTGAGGTGTCTACTGTACATAGTCCATGTCTCTGAGCCATACAGGAAGGCGGGTATCACTGTTGCTCTACAGACCATGAGCTTTGTGCTGGGTTTGAGGTCCTGGTCTTCACTCTCTTCCTCAGGCGACCGAAGGCTGCGCTGGTGCACTGAAGGCGGTGTTCAACTTTGTCATCAACGTCTGCCCTTGTTGACAGTAGGCTCCCGAGGTATGGAAAATGGTCCACGTTATCCAAGGCCTCGTCGTGGATTTTGATAATCGGGGGGGGCACTACTGTGTGGCAGGGGCAGGTTGGTAGAGGACCTTTGTCTTACGGATGTTTAGTGTAAGGCCCATGTTCTCATACGTTTCGGTGAAGAATTACAAAGGTAATGCAATAATTGTGGGAGACTTTAATCTTCATATAGACTGGCCAAATCAACTTGGCAAAGGTAGTATGGAGGAAAAGTTCATGGAATATATTCAGGACAGTTTCCTGGAACAATACGTCATGAACCAACCAGGAAACAGGCTATCTTAGATCTTGTATTGTTCAATGAGACAGGGTTAATTAGCAATCTCATAGCAAAGGATCCTCTGGGGCAGAGTGATCATAATATGATCACATTTCAAATTACATTTGAGAGTGACTTGCCTAAGTCCAAAACTAGAGTCTTAAACTTAAATAAAGCCAATTGCAGAGGTATGACGGGCGAGTTGGCTAAGATAGTTTGGAAAATAGATTAAAAGGTATGGCAATAGATAAGCATTTAAAGAAATATCTTATAATTCTCAACAAATATACATTCTATTGAGAAACAAAAACTCCACAGGAAAAGTGATCCATCCGTGGCTAACTAAAGAAGTTAAGGATAGCATTAGATTGAAAGAAGAAGCTTATAATGTAGCGAAGAATAGTCGTAAGTAAGCCTGAGGATTGGGAGGGTTTCAGAAACCAGCAAAATATGACCACAAAATTGATAAAAAAGGGAAAAAATGAGAGTAAACTAGCAAGAAATATAAAAAGAGATTGTAAGAGCGTCTACAATTATGTAAAAAGGAAGAAAGTAGCAAAAGTAAACATTGGTCCCTTAGAGGCTGAGGCAGGAGAAATTATTCTGGTGAATAAGGGAATGACAGAAACATGAAACAAATATTTTGTATCTGTCTTCACAGTAGAAGACGCAAAAAGCTTACCTAAAATGGTGGGGAACCAAGGGTCTAATGAGGGCGAGGAACTTAAAGTAATTAATATAAGTCGAAGTACTAGAGAACTAATGGGACTAAAAGCCAACAAATCCCCTGGACCTGACGGTCTACACCCTAGGGTTCTGAAAGAGGTGGCTGCATTTGGTTTTGATCTTTCAAAATTCCCTGGATTCTAGAATGTTCCCAGTGGATTGGAAGCCCAGTGGCAAATGTAACCCCGCTATTCAAGAAAGGAGGGAGAGAGAAAACAGGGAACTGCAGGCCAGTTAGCCTGACATCAGTCATCGGGAAAATGCTGGAATCCATTGTTGAGGAAGTGGTATCAGGGCACTTAGATAATCATAACACGATTAGGCAGAGTCAACATGGTTTTACGAAATGGAAATTGACAAAGTTATTCGAGTTTTTTGAGGATGTAACTAGAAGGGTAGATAAAGGGGAACCATTGGATGTAGTATATTTGGATTTCCAAAACTCATTCGATAAGCTGCCTCATAAAAGGTTATTACACAAGATAAGGGCTCATGGGATTGGAGGTAATGTATTAGCATGGCTAGAGGATTGGTTAACAGACAGAACACAGAGAGTAGGGATAAATGGGTCTTTTCCAGGTTGGCAGACTGTAACTAGTGGGGTGCTGCAGGGATCAGTGCTGGGGCCTCAGCTATTTATAATCTATATTAATGACCGAGATGAAGGGACGGAGTCTAATGTATCCAAGTTTGCTGACAATACAAAGTTAGGTGGGACAGTGAGCTGTGAGGAGAACACAAAGTGTCTGCAAAGGGATAGAGATAGACTGAGTGAGTGGGCAGTAAGGTGGCAGATGGAGTATAATGTGGGGAAATGTGAGGTTATTCACTTTGGTAGGAAGAATAGAAATACAGAATATTTTTTAAATGGTGAGAAACTTTTAAATGTTGGTGTTGAGAGAGATTTGGGTGTCCCTTGTACAGGAAACACAAAAAGTTCGCATGCAGGTACAGCAAGGCAAATGGTACGTTGGCCTTTATTGCAAGGGGGTTGGAGTATATGAAAGGGAAATCATGCTTGACAAATCTTCTAGAATTTTTTGAGGATGTAACTAGCAGAGTGGACAAGGGAGAACCACTGGATGTGGTGTATTTGGACTTTCAAAAGGCTTTTAAACAAGGTCCCTCCCACACAAGAGGGTGGTGTGCAAAATTAAAGCACATGGTATTGGGGGTAATGTACTGACGTGGATAGAGAAATGGTTGGCAGACAGGAAGCAGAGAGTCGGGATAAACGGATCCTTTTCAGAATGGTAGGCAGTGACTAGTGGAGTGCCGCAAGGTTCAGTGCTGGGACCCCAGCTATTTACAATATACATTAATGATTTAGATGAAGGAATTGAATGTAATATCTCCAAGTTTGCAGATGACACTAAGCTGGGTGGCAGTGTGAGCTGTGAGGAGGATGCTAAGAGGCTGCAGGGTGACTTGGACAGGTTAGGTGAGTGGGCAAATGCATGGCAGATGCATTATAATGTGGATAAATGTGAGGTTATCCACTTTGGTGGCAAAAACACGAAGGCAGAATATTATTTGAATGGCGGCAGATTAGGAAAAGGGGAGGTGCAACGAGACCTGGGTGTCATGGTACATCAGTCGTTGAAGGCTGGCATGCAGGTACAGCAGATGGTGAAGAAGGCAAATGGCTTGTTGGCCTTCATAGCGAGAGGATTTGAGTATAGGAGCAGGGAGGTCTTACCGCAGTTGTACAGGGCCTTGGTGAGGCCACACCTGGAATATTGTGTTCAGTTTTGGTCTCCTAATCTGAGGAAGGACATTCTTGCTATTGAGGGAGTGCAGCGAAGGTTCACCAGACTGATTCCCGGGATGGCTGGACTGACATATGAGGAGAGACTGGATCGACTGGGCCTTTATTCACTGGAATTTAGAAGAATAAGAGGGGATCTCATAGAAACATATAAAATTCTGACGGGACTGGACAGGTTAGATGCAGGAAGAATGTTCCCGATATTGGGGAAGGCCAGAACCGGGGACACAATCTAAGGATAAGGGGTAAGCCATTTAGGACCGAGATGAAGAGAAACTTCTTCACTCAGAGAGTTGTTAATCTGTGGAATTCTCTACCGCAGAGAGTTGTTGATGCCAGTTTGTTAGATATATTCAAGAGATGTTGGATATGGCCCTTACGGCTAAAGGAATCAAGGGGTATGGAGAGAAAGTAGGAAAGGGGTACTGAGGTGAATGATCAGCCATGATCTTATTGAATGGTGGTGCAGGCTCGAAGGGCTGAATGGCCTACTCCTGCACCTGTTTTCTAGAGTGGGAGAGCGAGAGTGATAGGGGACTCTATTGTAAGGGGAATAGATAGGAGTTTCTGCGGCCGCAACCGAGACTCCAGGATGATATGTTGCCTCCCTGGTGCAAGGGTCAAGGATGTCTCAGAGCGGCTGCAGAGCATTCTGAAGAGGGAGGGTGAACAGCCAATTGTCGTGGTACATGTAGGTACCAACGATATAGGTAAGAAGTGGGAAGAGGTCCTACAATCTGAATTTAGGGAGCTCGGAGTTAAATTAAAAAGTAGGACCTCAAAGGTAGTAATCTCTGGATTGCTACCAGTGTCATGTGCTAATCAGAGTAGAGGGAGCAGGATAGTTAGAATAAATATGTGGCTTGAGCAGTGGTGCAAGAGGGAGGGATTCAAATTCCTGGGAAATTGGAACCAGTTCTGGGGGAAGTGGGACCTGTACAAAAGGGACGGTCTGCACTTGGGCAGGACTGGAACTGATGTCCTAGGGTAACATTTGCTAATGCAGTTCGGGAGTGTTTAAACTAATATGGCAGGGGGATGGGAACCTATGCAGCGAGATAGGGTGAAGTAACATGGAGTCAGAAACAGATGGTAGAAGGGTAAAAAGCAATAGTGGAAGGCCGAGTAAACAAAGGTAAGAAACAAAAAGGGCCACACTACATCATAATTCTAAAAGGACAAAGGGTGTTTAAAAAAACAAGCCTGAAGGCTTTGTGTTTTAATGCAAGGAGTATCCGTAATAAGGTGGATGAATTAACTGTGCAAATAGATGTTAACAAATATGATGTGATTGGGATTACAGAGACGTGGCTCCAGGATGATCAGGGCTGGGAACTCAACATCCATGGGTATTCAACATTCAGGAAGGATAGAATAAAAGAAAAAGGAGGTGGGGTAGCATTGCTGGTTAAAGAGGAGATTAATGCAATAGTTAGGAAGGACATTAGCTTGGATAATGTGGAATCTATATGGGTAGAGCTGCAGAACACCAAAGGGCAAAAAACATTAGTGGGAGTTGTGTACAGACCTCCAAACAGTAGTAGTGATGTTGGGGAGGGCATCAAACAGGAAATTAGGGGTGCATGCAATAAAGGTGCAGCAGTTATAATGGGTGACTTTAATATGCACATAGATTGGGCTAACCAAACTGGAAGCAATACGGTGGAGGAGGATTTCCTGGAGTGCATAAGGGATGGTTTCCTAGAACAATATGTCGAGGAACCAACTAGGGAGGAGGCCATCTTAGACTGGGTGTTGTGTAATGAGAGAGGATTAATTAGCAATCCCGTTGTGTGAGACCCCTTGGGGAAGAGTGATCATAATATGGTGGAATTCTGCATTAAGATGGAGAATGAAACAGTTAATTCAGAGACCATGGTCCAGAACTTAAAGAAGGGTAACTTTGAAGGTATGAGGCATGAATTGGCTAGGATAGATTGGCGAATGATACTTAAGGGGTTGACTGTGGATGGGCAATGGCAGACATTTAGAGACCGCATGGATGAACTACAACAATTGTACATTCCTGTCTGGCGTAAAAATAAAAAAGGGAAGGTGGCTCAACCGTGGCTATCAAGGGAAATCAGGGATAGTATTAAAGCCAAGGAAGTGGATACAAATTGGCCAGAAATAGCAGTAAACCCGGGGACTGGGAGAAATTTAGAACTCAGCAGAGGAGGACAAAGGGTTTGATTAGGGCAGGGAAAATAGAGTACGAGAGGAAGCTTGCAGGGAACATTAAGACGGACTGCAAAAGTTTCTATAGATATATAAAGAGAAAAAGGTTAGTAAAGACAAATGTAGGTCCCCTGCAGTCAGAATCAGGGGAAGTCATAACGGGGAACAAAGAAACGGCAGACCAATTGAACAAGTACTTTGGTTCGGTATTCACTAAGGAGGACACAAACAACCTTCCGGATATAAAAGGGGTCAGAGGGTCTACTAAGAAGGAGGAACTGAGGGAAATCCTTATTAGTCGGGAAATTGTGTTGGGGAAATTGGCAGGATTGAAGGCCGATAAATCCCCAGGGCCTGATGGACTGCATCCCAGAGTACTTAAGGAGGTGGCCTTGAAAATAGCGGATGCATTGACAGTCATTTTCCAACATTCCATAGACTCTGGATCAGTTCCTATGGAGTGGAGGGTAGCCAATGTAACCCCACTTTTTAAAAAAGGAGGGAGAGAGAAAACAGGGAATTATAGACCGGTCAGCCTGACATCGGTAGTGGGTAAAATGATGGAATTAATTATTAAGGATGACATATCAGCGCATTTGGAAAGAGGTGACATGATAGGTTCAAGTCAGCATGGATTTGTGAAAGGGAAATCATGCTTGACAAATCTTCTGGAATTTTTTGAGGATGTTTCCAGTAAAGTGGACAAAGGAGAACCAGTTGATGTGGTATATTTGGACTTTCAGAAGGCGTTCGACAAGGTCCCACACAAGAGATTAATGTGCAAAGTTAAAGCACATGGGATTGGGGGTAGTGTGCTGACGTGGATTGAGAACTAGTTGTCAGACAGGAAGCAAAGAGTAGGGGTAAATGGGTACTTTTCAGAATGGCAGGCAGTGACTAGTGGGGTACCGCAAGGTTCTGTGCTCGTGCCCCAGCTGTTTACATTGTACATTAATGATTTAGACGAGGGGATTAAATATAGTATCTCCAAATCTGCGGATGACACTAAGTTGGGTGGCAGTGTGAGCTGTGAGGAGGATGCTATGAGACTGCAGAGAGTCTTGGATAGGTTAGGTGAGTGGGCAAATGCATGGCAGATGAAGTATAATGTGGATAAATGTGAGGTTATCCACTTTGGTGGTAAAAACAGAGAGACAGACTATTATCTGAATGGTGACAGATTAGGAAAAGGGGAGGTGTAACGAGACCTGGGTGTCATGGTACATCAGTCATTGAAGGTTGGCATGCAGGTCCAGCAGGCGGTTAAGAAAGCAAATGGCATGTTGGCCTTCATAGCGAGGGGATTTGAGTACAGGGGCAGGGAGGTGTTGCTACAGTTGTACAGGGCCTTGGTGAGGACACACCTTGAATATTGTGTACAGTTTTGGTCTCCTAACTTGAGGAAGGACATTCTTGCTATTGAGGGAGTGCAGCGAAGGTTCACCAGACTGATTCCCGGGATGGCGGGACTGACATATGAAGAAAGATTGGATCAACTGGGCTTGTATTCACTGGAGTTCAAAAGAATGAGAGAGGATCTCATAGAAACGTTTAAAATTCTGACGGGTTTAGACAGGTTAGATGCAGGGAGAATGTTCCCAATGTTGGGGAAGTCCAGAACCAGGGGTCACAGTCTAAGGATAAGGGGTAAGCCATTTAGGACCGAGATGAGGAGAAACTTCCTCACCCAGAGAGTGGTGAACCTGTGGAATTCTCTACCACAGAAAGTTGTTGAGGCCAATTCACTAAATATATTCAAAAAGGAGTTAGATGTAGTCCTTACTACTAGGGGGATCAAGGGGTATGGTGAGAAAGCAGGAATGGGGTACTGAAGTTGCATGTTCAGCCATGAAGCAGGCTCGAAGGGCCGAATGGCCTACTTCTATGTTTCTATGTCTATGTTTCTATGTTAAGAGTAAGGACGTCTTGCTCACAATTGTACAGGGCCCTGGTGAGACCACATCTGGAGCACTGTGCACAGTTTGGGTCTCCTTATCTAAGGAAGGATATACTTGCCTTGGAGGCGGTGCAACGAAGGTTCGCCAGACTGATTCCTGGGGTGAGAGGGCTGTCCTATGAGGAGAGATTGTGTAGATTGGACCTTTAATCTCTGGAGTTTAGAAGAATGAGAGGTGATTTCATTGAAACATACAAGATTCTGAGGGGGCTTGACAGGGTAGATGCAGGGAGGATGTTTCCCCCGGGCTGGGGAGTCTAGAACCAGGGGGTCACACAGTCTCAGGATAAGGGGTCGGCCATTTAGGACTGAGATGAGGAGGAATTTCTTCACTCAGCGGGTTGTGAATCTTTGGAATTCTCTGCCCCAGAGGGATGTGGATGCTGAGTCTCTGAATATATTCAAGGCTGAGCTATAGATTTTTGGAGTCACAGGGAATCGAGGGATATGGGGATCGGGCAGGAAAGTGGAGTTGAGGTCGATGATCAGCCGTGATCTCATTGAATGGCGGAGCAGGCTCGAGGGGCCGAATGGCCGACTCTTGCTCCTAATTCTTATGTTCCTACTTACGTTCCCGATTAGCTGTGGAAAAGGACAAGGGGCAATCTACAGTAAAAATACTTAATTGGAGGAAGGCCAATTTCAGTGGGTTGAGAATGGATCTGGCCCGGGTAAATTGGAATCAAGGATCGGCAGGCAAAACTGTAATCGAAGAAGCGGCTGCCTTCAACAAGGAGGTGGTTCGGGTACAGTCGAGGAACATTCCCACAAGCGCAATCAAAGCCAGAGTGCCCTGGATGACGAAAGAGATAGAAAGATGAAGCAGAAAAGGGGGGGCATATGATAGATGTCAGGTTGAGAATACAAGTGAGAACCAGGCTGAATATAGAAAGTTCAGAGGGGAAGTGAAACAGGAAATAAGAGGGGCAAAGAGAGAGTATGAAAATAGACTGGCAGCTAGCATAAAAGGGAATCCAAAAGTCTTCTAGAGGCAAATAAAGAGCAAATGGGTAATACATAAGAACATAAGAAATAGGAGCAGGAGTTGGCCATACGGCCCCTCGAGCCTGCTCCGCCATTCAATAAGATCATGGCTGATCTGATCATGGACTCAGCTCCACTTCCCCGCCCGCTCCCCATAACCCTTCACTCCCTTATCGCTCAAAAATCTGTCTATCTCCGCCTTAAATATATTCAATGACCCAGCCTCCACAGCTCTCTGGGGCAGAGAATTCCACAGATTTACAACCCTCTGAGAAGAAATTCCTCCTCATCTCAGTTTTAAATGGGCAACCCCTTATTCTAAAACTGTGCCCCCTAGTTCTAGATTCCCTCATGAGTGGAAATATCCTCTCTGCATCTACCTTGTCGAGCCCCCTCATTATCTTATACATTTCGATAAGATCTCCTTCTTCTGAACTCCAATGATTCGAGGCCCAACCTACTCAACCTATTTTCAACCCCTTCATCTCAGGAATCAACCGAGTGAATCTTCTCTGAACAGCCTCCAATATCCTTCCTTAAATAAGGAGACCAGAACAGTACACAGTACTCCAGGTGTGGCCTCACCAATACCCTGTACAGTTGTAGCAGGACTTCTCTGCTTTTATACTCTATCCCCCTTTGCAATAAAGGCCAACATTCCATTTGCCTTCCTGATCACTTGCTGTACCTGCATACTAACTGTTTGTGTTTCATACACAAGGACCCCCAGGTCCCTCTGTACTGCAGCACTTTGTAATGTTTTTCCATTTAAATAATAATTTGCTTTTTTTATTTTTTCTGCCCAAAGTGGATAACCTCACATTTTCCCACATTATACTCTATCTGCCAAGTGACAGGAAACAGAGTAGTGGTTAAATGTTGTTTTTCAAGTGCTGTTACCCAGGAGTTGTGACTGGGACCATTGCATTTCTTGATAAATATTAATGACTTGGACTTGGGTGTACGGGGCACAATTTCAAAATTTGCAGATGACACAAACCTTTGAAGTATTGTGAACAGTGAGGAGGATAGTGATAGACATCTAGGGGACATAGACCGGCTCGTGGAATGAGCGGACATGTGACAGATGAAGTTTAACGCAGAAAAGTGTGAAGTGATGCCTTCTTCGTAGGCAGTCCCTCGGAGTCGAGGATGACTTGCTTCCACACTAACTTGAGTTCTAAGGTGGCTGATGAGACCAATGTGGGACCTACAGTCTCTGTCACAGGTGGGGCAGAGGGTGGTTGGAGGGACGGGTGGATGGGGAGCTTGGGTTGCCGCACGCTCCCGGCGAAGAAAGTCGAGGTGTTCGGCGCCCTCCTGGATGCTTCTCCCCCACTTTGAGCGGCCTTGGGCCAGGGATTCCCAAGAGTCGGTGGGGATGTTACATTTTTTCAAAGAGGCTTTGAGGGTGTCCTTAAAGCGTTTTCTCTGCCTCCCTGGGGCTCGCATGCCGTGACGTAAGTCGGAGTAGAGTGCCTGCTTTGGGAGTGTTGCATCGGGCATGCGGACAATGTGGCCCGCCCATCCCTGAGCTGCTCGAGTGTGGTCAATGCTTCGATGCTGGGAGTGTTGGCCTGAGCGACAACACTGACGTTGGTGCACCTATCTTGCAGGATCTTGCGGAGGCAGCGTTGGTGGTACTTCTCCGGTGCTTGGAGGTGCCTGCTGTACATAGTCCATGTCTCTGAAGCATAAAGGAGGGCGGGAATCACTACTGCTCTGTAGACCATGAGCTTGATGCCGGGTTAGAGATCTTGGTCTTCAAACACTCTTTTCCTCAGGCGACCGAAGGCTGCACTGGCGCACTGAGGTGGTGATGAGTTTCATCATCAATGTCTGCCCTCGCTAACAGGGGGCTCCCAAGGTATGGAAACTGGTCCACACTGTCCAAGGTCTTGTAGATCTTGATGATCGGGAGGCAGTACTGTGAGCGTGGGCAGGTTGGTAGAGAACCTTTGTCTTACGGATGTTTAATGTAAGGCCCAGTCTCTCGTACGTATTTTGGTAGCAAGAACGAGGAGTGGCAATATAAACTAAAGGATACAATTCTAAAAGTGGTGCAGGTACAGAGAGACCTGGGGGTATATGTGCACAAATCATTGAAGGTACAGGGCAGGTTGAGAAAGCAGTTAAAAAAGCACGTGGGCTTTATAAATAGAGTACAAAAGGAAATCATGATGAACCTTTATAAAACCTGGGTTCAGCCTCAACTGGAGTATTGTGTCCAATTCTGGGCACCACACTTTAGGAAGGATGTGAAGGCCTTAGAGAGGGCGCAGAGATTTACGAGGATGATTCCAGGGATGAGGGACTTCGGTTACGTGGACAGACTGGAGAAGCTGGGGTTGTTCTCCTTGGAGCAGAGAAGGTCGAGAGATTTGATCGAGGTGTTCAAAATCAGGAGGGGTCTGGACAGAGTAGACCGAGAGAGACTGTTCCCATTGGTGGAAGGGTCGGGAACCAGAGGACGCACAGATTTAAGGCGATTGGCAGAAGAACCAAAGGCGATAAACCTTTTTACACGGCGAGTGGTTAGGATCTGCAATGCGTGGCCTGAGAGGGTGGTGGAGGCTGATTGAAATCTTATCTTTCGAAAGGAAGTTGGATATGTAACTGAAGGAAATTTGTTTGCAGGGCTACGGGGTAAGGGAGTGGGACTAGCAGAAGCGCTCTTGCAGAGAGCCAGCTCGGGCTCGACGGGCCGAATGGCCTCCTGCACTGTAACCGTTCCGTGATTCTACAATTCGAAGAGAGGAATTCTAGCACTGGGCTTTGCTGGTCTCTTAAACTCACCTGACCGCATCAGACTCCTTCCTAAACTTGGCACTGTATGAGCTGGTCTTCTTTAAGATGCCTTTGGCAGGTTTGTGGAGGTCCATTGTCTGAGGGGATTGAGGGGGGGAAAGGGGAGGGGGAAGTGGGAGAGGGGGCTTCTCTATGATCTGAAGAATTTCAGGACTGGGGTGGAAAATCAGGTCCTTCCCCTAGGTCTGGGAGCCTTCCATGGGCTTCTCAACTCTCTCATTCCCCTGGTCACTTTAACTTTTAAGCCCCGCCCTGCCAAGGAGAATGGGGGCGGGACCATCGCCGACCACGCCCCCTTCCGCGCGTCATACAATGGGCGGACTTACGTCGGCTGTGATGTCACCCCATCAGCTGTTCAAAACATGGGAACAAAAGTTTAAAGGGACCACCACCCCACCCCAGAAGAGGATGACACATCACTAGAATGAATGCAGAACCCACCAGATTTGGACTGTAACAAGTCTTCCTGGAAGGCAAAGGATTGCCTTTAGCTCCAATACTCATCTCAACAAACTATGTTTAAAAGGTGCTGCCCCACCACCTAAAAAGCTGGGAGGAGGGAATTCAATTGAAAATTCCTGGACCGAGATGGCTAGATTTTTTTCTTAGCCAAAGGTTACAGAATCAAGGCGCTTGGATGGAGTTGAGATACAGACCAGCCACGGTCTAGCTGAATGGCGCTACAGGCTGGAGGAGCTGAATGGCCTCCTCCTGCACCCATGTTCACCGTATCATAGCACAACACAGGAGGTCGTTTGGCCTATGCCGGCTTTCGGAGAGCAAACCAGTTGGTCCCACTCTCCCCCCCTCAGCTCATTCCCCCACATCCCTACAACTATTGATCCAATTCCCTTTTGAAGGCTACCATTGCATTGGTTTCCACCACACTGTCAGGCAGCGGGTTCCAGATCCGAACTATTATTCCAGTCTTTCTGATGTTTATACCAAGGCTCTGTCTGGTTCCGATGAGGGCAAAAGATGTTAGAGCACTAGTCAAACAGCAAGTTCAGTGCCTGGGCCAATATCCTTCCCTCAACCACCAGCACAAAAAAGATGCGATTGGTTCTATTGTTTGTGGGATCTTGCTGTGTACAACCTGTCTAGCTCGGGACGACACTTCAGTATGGAGTATGAAGCACTTCAGAACATTCTCAGGTATAGCACCGAAAGCTCAAATTATGCTTAGCATCTTTTATTTTTAAATGCGATCTTATTCCTTGACTCTTACTGTCCAGAACTCACGCCCTCAGCCTTATTTGCCTCACTCGCAACTTCTAACGTTCCCTCTTACTGGTTAGTCTCCTCTTTAACCTTTATGCTCTTTTGCTGGTAAAATGGGAAGAGGAAAAAGCAGAGACCGAGTGGTTTTTTGATCATCGCGAGATATTTCCATAATCACTGCATCATGGCAACGTTTGTTCATTAAATTTGTACTCGAAGAACATTTACTCGTCATGTTTTCTGTCCGTGGATAAAACACGACCCCAGTAGCCACACTGTGGCTCAAGCTCAAGAAATAGGAGCAGGAGTCGGCCATTCGAGCCTGCTCCGCCATTTAATGCAATCATGGCTGATCTGATCATGAACTCAGCTCCACTTCCCATAACCCTTTACTCCCTTATCACGCAAAGGTCTATCTCCGCCTTAAATATATTCAATACTTGAGACATGAGCACAAAAATGGAGGCCAACAGTCCCGCACGCGGCGCTGAGGGAGTGGCTCAGTGGGTAGCACTCACCTGAGGCAGGAGGCGGTGGGGTCAAGCCCCACTCACCACAAAATCTCAGCTGACAGTCCCAGTGCAGCACTATTTAAACGAGCAGGGAAGTTATCTCCGGTGTCTGAGCCAACACTTAACTAACCAAACAAAAGTTTAATCAGGTCATTACCACACTTCTGTGTGGGAGCTTGCTGTGCGCAAATTGGCTGCCGCGTTTCCTGCAACAGTGACTACACTTTGAAAGTACTTCACTACAAACATAGAAAATAGGTGCAGGAGGAGGCCATTCGAGCCTACACCACCATTCAATATGATCATGGCTGATCATTCAACTTCAGTACCCCATTCCTGCTTTCTCTCCATACCCCCTGACCCTTGAGCCGTAAGGGCCACATCTAACTGCCTTTTGAATATATCTAACGAACTGGCCCCAATAACTTTCTGTGGTAGAGAATTCCACAGGTTCACAATTCTCTGAGTGAAGAAGTTTCTCCTCATCTCGGTCCTAAATGGCTTATCCCTTATCCTTAGACTGTGACCCCTGGTTCTGGACTTCCCCAACATTGGGAACATTCTTCCTGTATCTAACCTGTCCAATCCCGCCAGAATTTTATATGTTTTTATGAGATCCCCTCTCATTCTTCTAAATTCCAGTGAATATAAGCCTAATCGATCCAGTCTTTCTTCATATGTCAGTCCTGCCATCCCGGGAATCAGTCTGGTGAACCTTCGCTGCACTCCCTCAATAGCAAGAATGTCCTTCCTTAGATTAGGAGACCAAAACTGTATACAATACTCAAGGTATCACCAAGACCCTGTACAACTGCAGTAAGACCTCCCTGCTCCTATACTCAAATCCTCTCACTATGAAGGCCAGCATGCCATTTGCCTTCTTCACCGCTTTGGGACATGTGCGGGTTGTGAAAGACACTGAGCAGTTTCGATTGAATGACAATCTGTTGAAGAGAAGCTGCCTTAAACAAACACTGTTAATAAATTGATTCATAGATTGGAGTTTTATCATGAAACTGGGTTAGTAAAAGGCAGGATTTGGATTTATACAGCGGCATTCACGGCCTCAAGAAGTCCCAAAGGGCTTTACCGTCGTCATGTAGGAAACGCAGCAACCTATTTAGCGCACAGCAAGCTCCCACACACAGCAACATGATATGACCAAATCGTTTGTTTCAGTGATATTATTTGAGGGATAAAATATTGGCCAGGGCACAGGTTACATGGAGTAGGGTGGGACGAGGCTTGTGTGAAGCCGAATGGCCTGTCTCTGTGCTATACATTCGATGCAATCTTCTACTACCGATAGTAAAAGTCCCAAGACACGTCACAGGAGCAGTAACAACCAAAAATATTGGCAACCAAAGGAGGGGACAGTGGGACAGGCGACCAAAAGCTCGGTCAAAGAAGTAGGTTTTTTCAAGGAACGGGCTGGAGCGGTTCAGTAACGGAGTTCTCGAGCTTGGGGCCCAGGCAGCTGAAGGCACGGCCACCAACTGAGACACGTTGGAGGAGGGGAGGGAATTCCAGAGCTTGTATCGGATTTGTGCCACTCCCCACCGTGAAACCACGCTGTGATTTGCACACTCGATTCGGTCACAACTGGTAGCCCAAGGACATCCCCTGAAAATAGTTCCCACGTAAAGATGGGGGGGGGGGGGGGGAAAGAGGGCGAGGGAGGGAGGGGGTGAGAGAGGGGGAGGAGAGAGAGAGAGAGAGGGAGGGAGGGGGCGAGAGAGAGGGAGGGAGAGAGAGAGGGAGGGGGGAGAGAGAGGGAGGGAGGGGGGAGAGAGAGGGAGGGAGGAGAGAGAGAGAGGGAGGGAGGAGAGAGAGGGAGGGAGGGGGGAGAGAGAGGGGGAAGGAGGGGGGAGAGGGCGAGGGAGGGAGGGGAAGAGAGAGAGAGGGAGGGGGAGAGAGGGAGGGAGGGGGAGAGAGAGAGAGGATGGGAGGGAGGGAGGAGAGAGAGATGGAGGGAGAGAGAGAGAGAGGGGGGAGAGAGAGGGAGGGAGGGGGAGAGAGAGAGGGAAGGAGGGGGGAGAGAGAGAGGGAAGGAGGGGGGAGAGAGAGGGAGGGAAGGAGGGGGGAGAGAGAGAGGGAGGGAGGGGGGAGAAGAGAGAGAGAGGGAGGGAGGGGGAGAGAGAGAGAGGGAGGGAGGGGGGAGAGAGAGAGAGAGAGGGAGGGAGGGGGGAGAGAGGGGGAGGGAAGGAGGGGGGAGAGAGAGGGAGAGGGAGGGGGGAGAGAGGGAGGGAGGGGGAGAGAGAGGGAGGGAGGGGGGAGAGAGAGGGAGGGAGGGGGAGAGAGAGAGAGGGAGGGGGGGGAGAGAGAGAGAGGGAGGGGGGGAGAGAGAGAGAGGGAGGGGGAGAGAGAGAGAGGGAGGGGGAGAGAGAGAGAGAGGGAGGGGGAGAGAGAGAGAGCGGGAGGGAGGGAGGGGGGAGAGAGAGGGAGTGAGAGAGAGAGAGAGAGAGAGGGAAGGAGGGGGGAGAGAGAGAGGGGGGGAGAGAGAGAGGGAGGGGAGAGAGAGAGAGGGAGGGGAGAGAGAGAGAGGGAGGGGAGAGAGAGAGAGGGAGGGGGAGAGAGAGAGGGAGGGGGAGAGAGAGAGGGAGGGGGAGAGAGAGAGGGAGGGGGAGAGAGAGAGGGAGGGGGAGAGAGAGAGGGAGGGGGAGAGAGAGAGGGAGGGGGGAGAGAGAGGGAGGGGGGAGAGAGAGAGGGAGGGGGGAGAGAGAGAGGGAGGGAGGGGGGAGAGAGAGAGAGGGAGGGAGGGG